>NC_143514.1:80283540-80328540 GCF_031878675.1 Megascapheus bottae
TCGACTCCTGGCTTTTTATGGTTAATGGGAGATAAAAGTGTCACCGGGACTTTTCTCGCCCGGGCTTTGAATTGTGATCCTCAGATCTCAGCCTCCTGAGTCACTGGGATGAAAGACATGAGCCACCAGTGCCCTGTTCAGATGGAAATATCTGAAGGTTGGAATCTGAACCAGCTGGACCGAATCTGTGAGGGTTCTAGAGCCTTCTGTGCCTGCACTAGAAGCCCTCACTCCCACCACCATCCCACACACCTCGAGTGCCTTCTCCAGTACACTCAGAGCACGCTGTGTGCTCAGCCCAGGGCCTACCAGCAAAGGACCCTCTGCCACCAACCCTGCATTAGCTCCAGCAGCTGTGCCACCAGCCAGCCTTCTCTCTGGCCAGGCTGAGGTCTCCAGCCTCCCTCTGGGCCTGGGCCTGTCTCCCACCAAAGCAGTCAGAGTGAGCATTGATTTTTGCCGCCTAGTTTATCTCCCTTGCACCTGATCAAGATGAATCATTTTAAAATGTGTCTCGGGTATAAAGGTGATGGAGCTAGAGAGGAGCAAAAGGAAAACTCACCCCCAAGAAAAGGACTTAATCCTCCCTTTAAAGGAGAAAGGCAGGCCCAGACAGGTTCTCAGACTGGCTGAGGTCTGGGAGATGTAGAAGGAGTGCCTGGAGGGAGTGCATGCATGGAGGGCATGGAGTCAACCTGTTTGTCTGCTCCGTCCCTGTCCTGAGCCAACCCCTATCCTTCAGCATCTCCTTAGCTCAAATGACTAAGACCATGTCAGAGAGTCCTGATGCCAAATGCCAAGTACCCAGAGGGAGCCCTGCGAGATCCTTTCCTCTTCAAGGCCAGCACAGTCACTCGAGAGGAAGGAACATTAGTGCCAGGGCACCAATTGGTGCCAAAAGAGTGAGTAGGAAGCCAGGCCACCAGTGGCTCAGGCCTGGGATCCTAGCTACTTAGGAGGCTGAGATTTGAAATTGATCATGGTTCAAAGCCAGCCTAAGTATAAAAGTCTCCAATTAACCATCAAAAAACTGGAAGTGGAGCTGGGGCTTAAGTGGAAGAGTGCCTTGGGCAAAATAGCTAAAAGGCAGTGCCCAGGCCTTGTGTTCAAACCCTGGTGTCACCACCAAAATAAAGTGGTAGCTAGATTGGGGTACTGAGTCTGTGATTCTAGACTTTCCTGCAGAATCATCCCTTGGGACCCAGGACAAGTGGCTGGTTGGAAGATAGCCTTCTGGTGAAGCAAAGACCCTGTGACTCTTATGGCCTTGCCCTCTCCATGGATTTGGACTCTGGAGCAGGTTTCAGGAAAGGGCTGTGGGAAGCTCTGAGAGCCTGAAGGTCAAGAGCAACCTAAGGATTAGAGCTCTGGCTTGGGTCCCACCTCTTCTCCCTCCCTCTCTCCCATATAGTCTCCATTCCTCATCTTGGCATGTATTCTCTCTGTTCTGCTGTAGTCAGGGACAGAGGAAGAGTGCCAGCCATACCCCAGGAGGCAGAAGTGTCTCTCCCTTCTGATTTGGGGGTTGGCATCAGGGACAGATGTGACCTCCCTGGGAGGCAAGGCTGCCCCTGGGCCTGACACAGGAGAAAGAGGGACCTGGGCAGTTCCCCTAGGGCCTAACAGGAGAGTCTATGACAGACAGACTCAGAGACCAGGCACAGAGCAGTGAGGACCCCAGGCTGGGTAAAGGCGGGTCCTTCCCTGCCAAAGCTTCGCCATGCCAGCAAGAAACAGGTGCTCTGCCAGGAGCCAGCAACTCTTGGGTCTCCCCAACCATAGTAACTGTACCAAGGCATAGAAAGGGGTGCTTCTGGGTGCATTGAAAGCTGAGAAAAGATCTTGAGGGGTGTTGGGCAGGGGGAGGCTGGTGTGAAGATCCCCTGGTCTCTGGTCCTCCAGCTTCATAACTGGCTAGTACAGAGGTATCTTTCGGCAGGCCAGGGCCCAGACAAGCTCAATGGCTTATCTAAGGTCACACAGCTGGCCATGGAGGAAGGAAGACCCCAAGCGAGCCTTATTTAACCTCTGCATCTCTTGCTACTTCCTCCACACATGCCATCCCTTGTCTGCCCTCAGATATCTGTGCCACTGGTTGCCAGTCAGGTCTTCTGAGGGGCCTCCCCTCCATGCAGGCGGAGGGATGAAGCTTCTAGGTCTGTCCTCGCTGAAGGATTTGGCTCGTATCAAGCTAAGATTAGACCAGATGATTCGATTCACATGCAGCCCGTACCATGCTAGGCCTCAGAACTTGTTAAATAGTGAATTGCTTTAAAATGAGCCTGAGCTAAACGCATTGCAGTCTGATTCAGCCTCTGGGGTCGGGTGACAGCGGAGATTTGGAATATTAGATCTTCGTTGACGGAGACTCCCATTCAGGCTCTCTCCTTAAGGCAGTCCCACCTGCTCTGTGGCCCTTCCCTGCCTGAGAAAGGAGCCAGGCTGCGAGGGGGCGTGGACCTCTAACCCCAGTGCTACACAGGCAGAGAGTGGCCTGGCCAGCAGGCCCAGGGCCTGGCCTGGAACTAGCTATTGTGTACTGCAGCTTTGGGGAGGTTCCTTGGATAGCGATGGGCAGAGGCTACAAATGACCCATTCTTTATGATGTAGAGATCCCCACCCCCATGCCCTCCTCTCTTTCTTTCAGAGCTTACATTCAGGGCTAAGGGCTGACCCTTAGCCTCTTCATTCAAGGCTGATGCTTTACCCCTTCAGTCACAGTGTCCCATTTCCAGCTTTTGGATGCTTAACTGGAGATAAGAGTCTGGGCTGTCTTGGGATGGTGATCCTCAGATCTCAGCCTCTAAGTAGCTAGGGTTACAGGTGGGAGCCACAGCACCCAGTCCCGGACTCCTTTCTTGAACAGTGGCTTTGTCCTTGTCTCACATCAGAGTGTGGTGCCCTGACCTTTTCTGAATTGAAGCCGGCCTTTTGGCCAGCTAATCGAGTGCCTCTGTGCTTGGTTCCGAAGAGGACCTAAGACAGTGAAGAGTGGCTCTGCCTGGGGTTTTGCCCTGCTCTCTAAGAAGGGAAGAGAGAATTTCTTTCTACAGACACAGGAGCCAAGGCTCAGGGAGGCTCAGTGCCTTCCGTGGCAAGGTTCTTCAGGACACCACATCTGGAATGGGAAGTTTTGGCCAAGGCTCCCCAGCGTGCCACGCTGGACCTAGAGATCGGGCTTCCCCTTCCCCTCAGGGAGTTTAGCCTCCTCTTCTTCGGGCAGAAGGTCTGTCCTGGGAGGGATGCTGGGAATGAACACATGGCTTAAGTTGACTGTGATGGTGGAGGAAACTGAGGGCAGCAGAGGTGTGAAGCCCCTCCCTCCGTGGCAGGCACAGGAAAGAGAGAGCAGGCCAGGGCCTACCCTGTACCACAGACAGGGCTGCTTTGTGCAGGCAGGGTCTGCTCCCAGGCACCTGTGAGGAAAGACGCTCAGAGAAGGTGGGCATGATGTGTACTCAGAGAGGCTGAAGAGGCTACAGGGTGGATCTGGCATGGAGGACCCCTGGGCCCTGCCCAGAAAGGAAGAAATGGGCACTGGTTTGGTGAGACAGGCACAGATGCCTGCTGGCCACCCAGCCCTTGGGTTTGGGCAGGAAGCAGTGAGTAATTCTGCAGGTACTCCATGCAAAGGGGTACGCTCAGAGCCCTCGAATCTCAGTGGAAAGTTCTAGATCACATGTAAGGCAGGAGCACTTTTAGAAGGTGGGACCCGGAACCCCCAAAAGGAAACGAGGAGCTGAGTTGAGTGTGAAGGGGAGCGAGCATGGTGGAAGGGTCACCAGGGGAGGGCGCGGCAGAGCCCTCAGCCCCATTGCCTCCCTCCCACGGGGAGACATGGCCCACGCAGGAGAAAGCACTGGATGAAGCAGCTGCCAGCCTAAGGACGACATGACTGAGGAAGGCAATAAAAATAAATGAATTTTTAGATAAAAAGGCATAAAAATCATGCTTAAAGATATAAATAAAATCCCCAGAGCTTCCATTTTATTGTTTTGGGGGGATCCTTGACGAATAAATTAGTGGGTATAAGAAGGAAGAATGGCTCAAAATTGATAACGAGGTAAATTGAGATTTAGAGAGGGGCTGAGAGAGGGTATGAATCTCAGGATGAAGACCGAGCAGAATGGGGTTTAGGCCCCCGCCCCGCCCCTACATGCATCCTGCTCTCTCTGAAGCTCTGGCTCTTGGTCCCCTAGGGGACCCCCACCCCCACCCCCCACTCCAGAACGTTCTTGTCACCTCCTGGCCCTGACCAGCCTCATTTGGGAAACGAGACAGACTGGGTAGCCAAGCAGGTGTTGGAGATTTGGGACCTCTCTACTTCAGAAATCAGTTACCCAGGGCCCTGCAAGAAGCACAGACCCTTCCCTCCATGGTGGCTAGGCTGCTCAGGCTCGCTGTCGGCAGGCACTGTTCCCAGTGCATGCGTGTGCGTGTGCGTGTGTGTGTGTGTGTGTGTGTGTGTGTACACACATGCATGTGCACGTGCGCAAGCACGTTTGCTATGTGGTATATCTGTATTCTGTGAGCATCTGTGTGTGGTGTAAGTGTGTATGTGAGTGGGTGCTTGTATGTGGCAGGACATGTGGCATGCATGCATGTGTATCTTTGCATGGTATGCATACATATGACACATTCTTGTATGCATGTGGCATGTGTGCGCTGTGTGCATATGCACATATAGTGTGTGGTGCCTATGTGTACGTGTAGTGTGTGGTATGTGGGCATGCACGTGGACACATGGCATGTGACGTGTATAGTACACATGTGTGGTGTGTGGCGCATGCCTGAAGTGTTGTGTGGGTGTGTTTGTGTGTGTGTTCAAGCCACCTCTAGCCCACAGGTCTTATTCTTTTAGCCCATTTCCATATAGCTGTGCTGTGCTTTCTATCTCAGCGACTTCCTGAAGGTTCAGGACATAAATAATAAATAAAGAAGTGAAGTTTCCTTCCTCTCATCAAAGCATGCTGCTCAGGCCTATTTCTCGGAGTCTCGTCAAGTGTCTGGAACTGATCTTGCCAGTGGTTTGTACTGATTACACTCTTTCTCCTTCTCTCCCTCCCTCCAGGGGTCCCCCCCTCTTTTCCTCTCCCCATCTTGCCCCTTCCTTCATTGCTCCTCTCTCACTAGCTTATTAAATCCTCCCACACCCCCTTTTCCTGTCTGCACCAGGTACTAAGCACAGTCCCGCTTAGTCTGGTGCTCTTGACCAGGGCCCCATCAACAAGCAGTGACCTCTGCCATGCCCTTGGCCAGCAGCTACTTCTTCCCCGCTCCAGACCCTTAGCCTCCTCTTCCTAGATGCTTGGAGCTCGCCTGCCGAGGCCCCCAATGGCCGTTCTAACAAGCCCAGAGAGTGAGCTGGGGCTCAGGGAACCCAGCTTGCTCTCTTCTGTTGGTGGACAGGCAGGCCACAGCCCAGGATTTGTGGCTGTCATTACTGCTCTGTTCTGGAATCTAGAGGAATACAACTATCCGCGCCACTCCACGCAGACATCGGGGACATCCTCCAGGTGCCCACGACATGCTCTGGACGTGCAGCTGAGCCCGGCAAAGGCATCCAGGAAGGAATTCTTGTTTAAAGCAGGCCACGGGGTTTTGTTTATGAAGAAGGGGAGAGAAATGCCAGGCTGATCGGTGGCTATGTTAATGGGAGACTGGGCTGGCTGCCAAGACATTAAGGGAAGTCGAATTCCTGAAACCAGCTTTAATCAGCAGATTTTTAAGGTTAGAATTACTCTCTCCTCTCTAAGGCTTGCCAAGGTTAATTCGGGCCTGAGCATGCAGAATTAATGAGCTGGACAGAGGGAATCGGCCTTTTTCTGAATGTTTCTTAAGTACACACACACACACACACACACACACACACACACACACACACACACACAACCCATCTCTACAAAAGAGGCAAAGCTGCAGTGTTGGAAATGCAAACACAGACACATGCCAAGAGCATGGTGGGGTCCAGACTCCAGGGTAGGCAGCAAGGCTCATCGCTGGGAAAGGGCCGATGGAGGTCACAGCTCCCTGTGGTCACAGTGGGATGGAGCCCACTGCTGCTGGTGGCTCACGCCTGTCATCCTATCAGCTCAGGAAAGTGAGCTTGAGGATCTTGGTTCAAACCAGCCCAGGCAGAGGAGTTTGCGAGATTCATATCTTTAATTACTGAAAAGCCGGAAGTAGAACGGTGGCTCAAGTAGCAAAGGCGCTCAGGGAGAGACTCCGGCTTAGCCGAAGGAAGGGTCGACCATGCTCTGTCTTGCAGAATTAGACAATGATACACTTTTATGCCCGGCAACAAGGAGTTGCCAATAAACTCAGGACACAGGGTATGAGACTGTCCCCAATCTCTGTAATGAGAACATTACTGTCCCGGTGGATCTGAAGGCCCCCAGACACATCCACCCAGCCTGTGCAGGAGAGTCTGTCCTTTGGTCATCCCGTCCGTGAGCTCTGGAACCTTCTCGGGCGGGATGGGTGCAGACCTCCTTTGGGAAGAGCTTGCAACCCCTTGGTGCTGCTCTAGCCCCCTGAAGCTCCCAGCGCACCTCAGGACCTCCAGACTGGACTTCGCCTGGCCCAATGCTTCCTATCAGCCCTCTCTGGGCTCTGCAGATCCTTCACAAAGGTGACATCCTAATATTCCACAGTAGAGCTTCCGTGGCCTGGCTGCCCCTACCTGCCCTGGGACTGCTTCCACCCTACCCCGCCTCCCCACTGCTCACCCACACCCCACGGGAAGCCCTTTGAATGGGGGAGGACCCCTGTGCAGGCTCCTCTCTGGGGCTCCCTTCCAATGGAGGCCCTGCCCCTCTCTTCCGCCCCTTGAGCAGGACCCAGCAGCCCCGAGGGCTGCCTGCTCTGCCCTGGCTGATGTCTGGGGGCCTGGGGCCTGGAGCAATCTGGGCACCTGCAGCTGCCTGGCTCAGCCTGGCTCTGCAGGTGAGCAGAGTGAGGGGCAGAGGTACTGCCAAGCTTCCCGCCTCAGGGAAACTGGGCTATGGATGCCACCATCCTATATTTGGGCTTCAGGGACGAGGACACAGCCACCAAATGCTCCCGGGAGCTCAGCCACCTGAAGCCTCTCTCAGGAGGCTTCCTGTCCTAACAGTGGATCTGGTGCCTCCAGGGAACTTGAGCCTCAGCCCGTTCTGAGTTCACGGGGTGGGGGCTGGGGCAGGAGCTTCCATAGAGCCCAGAAAGACAATCTAGAACCTCGTTCAAACTTTGCAGATAAGCCATGACACATTCCTCAAAAAGTTAAGCTTAGAATGAAGGGAGACCCAAGCAGGGGCATGGACACAGAACCCTGGCCACACTCTTTGTCTGGGTGAAACCAGCCCAGGTGTCCATCCATGGATGGGTGGGTTAAAAACTGTGGTAGATCCATACAAAGGAATATTATTCAGCCCTCAAAGGGAATCAAGGATGGACTGTGTGATAGCAGCATGAAATTAAAAATAGAATGGTAACCAGGAGGAGTAGCCAGATGCAATAGTCACACCCCATGATTCCATTCACACGGAATGGGCACGACAGGCTAAGTCTCCAGAATCAGAGCACAGTGGATGGTTTCTAGGGGTACAGGAAGATAGGGGGAGGGAGTAAATGATAGTGAGGAGGGGTCTTTTTGGGGATGATAAAAAATGTTTTACAACTAGATAAACACAGCGCTTGTACAATATGCCAAATGCCCTATATGCCGCTGGGTTGTCTACTTATTTAAAAAAGATAATTTTAACTGGACACTGAAGGCTCATGCCTGCCAGGCTATCTACTCAGGAGGCTTTGATCTGAGGATTGGAATTGGAAGCCAGCTCCTGCTGAAAAATCCATGCGACTCTTGTCTTCAGAAAGCTAGAAGGGGAGGTGTGGCTCAAGGAATGGAGCCCTGGTTGAAAGCACTGGTTCAATCCCCAGAACCAGTACAAGAAAACCAAAAGAGGATGCCGCAGGGACGGGCCTGCCAGCGGTCAGCTGAACAGCTGCTGTGTTTGCTATGGACCTTTTACATGAGGACCCCCAGATTAGCTTGTGAGTCTGAGGAGGTCCTGCCCGAGGGCTCCATGACCTCCGTGCCTGGTATCCTGCCTAGTCCTCACCCCCAGGTCTAATCTCAGCCTTGGAGTCTCACATCCCCTCTTCATGAACATTCCCAGGTGCTGTGTTCCCAGAGAAAATATCAGTGTCACAGCTGTGGCCATAGCCGTCTATTTACTTCCCCTCTGTGACTCCCTGCTCACCTCCATCGGTTCCCAATCTGCCCCTGTGTCTATCCTGGCCCCCTGATCCCCACAACAAAGGAGCAACTGGTAATTGCCTGACATTGGGGCCCAGCTAGGAGAAACCCCAGAAGGCAGAGAGCCAGGACCCCACAGGCCTGGCTAGGCCACCTGGTGCCATTTGAAGCTCCAGGGGCTGACCCTAGACCAGCAGCCGGACGCTAGACCTTGGGAAGAACAAGGAGCCCAGGGTGGGTTTGTGGAGGGAGAAATGGAGTTGTCCCTCCTCCTTCTCCTCTGCCAGGGAGGCTCCCGACCAGATGCAGCATACAACGCACATTGAATGTTCTAGAAGAGTTTTGGGGCTAAGCAAACACACCTCAGCTGAGACAAGGACCTATCCCTGGGGGCAGGGCTAAGACCATCCTTAGGTGTGGCCAGGGGTGAAGGTGGCCTCTTGTCCCAGTGGGCAGGGGGTTCCCACATAGTAGAACTCAGCCCCCCAAGTCCTGCATATGGAGACCCATCACCCTTTCCCCAAACTTTCCCTAGTCTTGGTTCTGAGCAGCGTCTCCCTCCTCCTCCCCCCAGGTGCAGGTGACAACAGGATATAAAGCTGCAGGTGGCTGGGCCACGTGTTTGTCTCCTGGGACTCCCAGCCCTGGGGGTGGGGCCCTGGGACTCAGCTACCTGCACTTGAGTCCTGCCGGGCCTCTGTAATTGCACGTTTCTCCAGAGCAACACCATCTTCACCAGCCTCCCAGGGGAAATAAGAGATTGTCCCCCAGCCTGCAGGAAGATGAGCCTCCTCCGCCAGGGTGGCAGGTCTGGTTCCTCATGGGGAGATGCAGGCACCCCACATGTAGCTATGTGCTCTCTCTTGAACCTCCCCCTACTCCCTTGAAGAGCTCCCCCTCTGGTTCCTGCTTTTTATCAGCCTGTGATGGCTCTGCAGAGCCTGCAGACCTAGCTAGGGAAGAGACAATGCAATATTTTAATGTGTGTAATGACATGCAGGCTGCATGTGGTACAAATTTCCTGGATGTATAAAAATGAGAAAGAAACAGGTTCCCTGTCGCCTGCAACTACTCGGCAGTGTTAAAATATGACTCATTGGAATCCAATCCATGGCTAAGCTGCACAGGGTGGTTTTGAATCTGGGAGAGTGGGTACATGCACAGTGGAGCTCACAGCCCCCCCCCCCCCAGTGGAGGTGGGGATGGAATTTGGTAATCTAATCTCACCTGCCTGAACCCTGCAGTTGGGCTGCTTCTGAGGAGCTCCAAGCTGCAGGGGGCCCTGTCTGCCTCCCCTCCTCAGGAGATGTGACTTCAGGGGTCCTGTCTTCTCTCTGCTGATGGCAGAAATCCCTGGCTGGCGGGTACTGGATGTCATATTTGCTATGCCCCAGTGTCACCCAGGGTGCTGGCTACTCAGTGTCCTTCCTGGCTCTTAGTCCTTCCAGAGAGGATTATTAGCACGCCGTGCTAATACAGATACGGAGTCACTGAACCATGCAGAGGGTTAGGACTCAGACGGATCTGGATGGCTGGCTGTGGGCCCCAGAGGGGCTGCTCCCCACTGCGACGCCTCTGAGGTTTCTCCCTTAGCCTCATCTCTCCCAGTAGGACTTCAGCTCTCAAGGGGGAAAAGGAAGGCAAGATCTGAACTTGACCCCGACACCTCCTGCTCCTTCTCATCCCTGGTGAGTCAGAAGTCATTCTCTGTAGGAGATGCTTTAAGTGGTGAGTCAGGGAGGAGGTGGCATTTATTTATTTCCATTTCCTAGCCCGAGGCCTGCCTGTTCGTCTCATCTATTGTCCTTACCTACTTCAGACTCTTTGAATGAGAGTCAGGTGAGAGAAATCGCCACTTCACCCCAAGCATGCTTGTCAAGTGCGGCTTCAGCTAAGATGCTGGGGCCCCACCCCGCCCTCCCCTCACAGCCTTAGCTCGTCTAGAAATGCAGACACATCCACAGCCAGCCTCCTTTCCTTTAAAAATGCTCAAAGTGTCATGTTTCCTTCTCTGTGTGGCTTCCCAGCAGCTTCTTTTAGTCTTTTCCCAGCTTCCCCGTGGTTCCCAGCCCGGACATGTTGGCATCAGTCTTCATGCCAGGTGACTGACTGTTGTGGGAGGGAGTACTTCGCTTGTGTACTTGGAGCTGTTTCTCCTATCTGGGTTTGAAAACAGCCTGGATGGCAGCCACGGGACCAGCAAGACAGCCAAGTTCTGCCCACGGGCCGTACCCGGCTCTGCTGAGCTCTGCCTAAAGGTACTGCTGTGCTCAGGATGCTGGTGACCCCAGATTCTGCCCACTCTGCAAGGTGGTGGAGAGGCCCGTGGGACACGAGAAGCTCTAGGAGGTTCAGCTCAAGAATGGGATTGGTGATCTTATCAGAGATGTCTGCCATTGCACAGTGTGGGGAGGTCATGGAGGAACAGAGCCCAGGCCCTCACCCCACACCAACTCTTCCAGTCTTGGCTGCCCCTCTACTACTCTATAATGGTGAGAAATACATCTTCTGTTCCCTTTTTGGTTATTACTGGGGATTGAGCTCAGGGCTGGGCACTGTCCCTTGACAATCTTTGATCAAGGTTGGTGCTCTACCACTTGAGCCACAACTCCATGTCTAGTTTTTTGGTAGTTAACAGGATTACAGGGGTGAGACACCAGCCTTTGGCTTCCATTTCTGTTTTTATAAAGCACCCAGGTGGTGATATATCCATATCCATCCCCCGCAGGGCTGGCTGGGCCCTGCTCCTGCCCCTGCCGCCTAGCCTGGGCATGGAAGAAGGCCTCTGCTGGGGTCCTCAGAGGAGTGCCTGCCTGGGGACCAGCCTATCTCCAGCATGGCCCTCCTCCAGGACACAAAGCTCCACTAATCCCAGGTCCACTGAAGCATTGTGTCTCATGCCTTCTCTCAGCCCAGGAATCAGATGCAGCCATTGTAGCAGGTGTCATTTATCAAAGTCGGGCACTGGAGCCCCTCCACCAGCCCAATCTGTGCCTGTTTCTGGCAACGGGCCTTCGTCCATCTTTGTGGCCTCCTCCTCGCCCATGAATTTGCCTAGGGAAGGTAAGCAGGCAGGAGGAGAAAATTGGCATGGCACCAAGGCTCCCTGTCTTCCCTGCCAATACCCAGGACCTGTGGAGTGACAGAAGGGGGCTCTTCTGTGGGAGGGCTCAAAACACGCATCAATTGTGGAGGGCTTGCGGAACTTCTGCTTCAGAGCATGGACTCTGGGGTCCTTAGTATAAGCCGGGATTCACTACTTCTGTGAGTTAGGGTAGATAGCTTATTCCCTCTCTACCTAAGTCTGGTCACTGTGGGAAGTGGAAAAATAGCTCCTGCCTTGTGCAGTGGTACTTACTGGTCTGAGATGCAGAGAGAATCCAAAACCAACAAAAGCCCATGCCAGGAGCTCTCACCTGGAATTTTAGCTACCTAGGAAGCTGAGATCTGAAGACTTTGGTTCAAAGCCAGTGTAAGTAGAAAAGTCTGTGAGATTCTTCTATCCAATTTACCATGAAAAAGCCAGAAATACTGCTGTAACTCAAGTAGGCCATCAGTCTTGAGTGAAAAAGCTAAGGGACGGGTCCCAGGCTCTGAGTTCAATCCACAGTACTGGCACAAACAATAAGAACAAACCATCAAGAGAGACCCTGGGGACAGCTATAGCTCTATTGCCCTTCCAAGGAGTCAGGGGCCTCTGCCCTCCCTGGGCTGCATTTAGGGTAAAAAGCTTCACAGAACAACCAGAGCACTAAGCCCACCAAGGCTCACATCTGGGTCTCTTCTCCATCTCAGTGTGAACTTGCAGGGGTGGAGAGTGGTGGGGGTCTAGGGTCCTGAAGCCTCTAGGGAAGAGGCCAGGTGGGAACTGCACACCTATAGCCCTGTGGCTGTTCAGTCCAGCATTATCTTGACCATGCCACCTTCCTCACTCACTCATATGCCTACCCATTGAAAGCTCTTTAAGCCAAGGGAGATACTGTACCATCCATCTGCCAGTGACCCATCTTGCATACATTGAGGGACCACCAGTGTGTTTTCTTGTAGAACAGAGCCATTCTTGGAACACTTCTCCTCTCAGGGTATGGAGCCATGTCTGGGCCATTTGAGGTTAGTACAGCTGGTGGTATGGGTGCTGCCATCATGGGGGTAGAGGGTAAGGACATTGCTGAACATTTTGCAGTGCACAGGACAGCCCAGTCCCTGAGGATCACCTGGTCTTATGTCACTAGCTTGGAGGTAAAAAGCTCTCTGCAGATATTAGCACTGGATGTGGGAGGGATAAAAACAGGGATGGGTGCATTGCAACCTATAGAAAACCATATAAGGTCTATTTGGTAGACCAGATGTCCATACAAGGAATGGTGGGACTATATGCAGATGTTAGTAGAATTTTAGATGGATGCTCCTTGCTTACTACTATCAGAGATTCCAGGGTATCCTTCCCAGTCCTTGTGTGGATAGTCTCCCATACCCATGGCACTTGCCACATGTTGGTCTTTTCTGTAGGAAAGTCCTGTAGACAGCCTCCTAAGAAGGGCCCAGCCAATGAGGGCTCAGTCTTCAGCTGTACTGCTACAGACCATACATTCTCCATAGATCCCTTCTCCTTTCTAGGGCTCATTCATTCCAAGGGAAACCCTGTAATCACCTGAGTCCTTTAATATGGCCACAGTGTAGCCCTTGCCTTGTTCTGCTGAACAGGATTCTGTGCTTATGAGACCCAAGTCCCAGACAATCTCTCACTTCACCATTGCCTCTGCCAGGCTGAGCTGTTTTTGTGATCAAATATTATTATATTTACCTAAGGATCTGTTAGGAAGCAATTTTTGAGAGGATGAATATTTAATGAAATATTTAAAT
The DNA here is from genome assembly GCF_031878675.1 of Megascapheus bottae. Lineage (NCBI taxonomy): Eukaryota > Metazoa > Chordata > Mammalia > Rodentia > Geomyidae > Megascapheus > Megascapheus bottae. The sequence continues at coordinate 80,296,646 of NC_143514.1, forward strand.
ATTTAATAGGAACTTTATTTTTTTCAAACCTGCCTTAATAATCCATGTCATGGGGAGAGCAGAGTGGGGGTTGTGTTTTAACATTTTTTACTTCCTTCAATACTCAATATATATATATATATATATATTTCACAGTAGAGTTTTAATTATACTCAATATTCTGGAGAGAAATTCTTTTCTCATTAAAACTTAACTCTTGCCGACAGCAAGGTGAGTGGATGGGTGGAAGATCCCTGTAGCTGGCAAATGTTTGGAGCCAAATGGGGCAGCTGGGAGTATTTAGCCACTAGTCTGACTTCTTCATGCTTCAGATGGAGACAGGAAGTACTCTTGTGAACACAGCCTCATTCAAGAGTGAGCCAGGTATTGGTAGCCATGCCCTGAGGAGACCCAGTCTGCCTTTGAAGGATGCTAATGATCCTTGTGACAGTGAGTGGACTTCTGAGCATTCGCTTCGATGGGAAGCTCGCCCATGTGCTGCCTTTTGGCCTCAGTGCCCACAGGAACCATCAGTAGCTACAGTAAATGGAGAATTAAAAATTGCATAAGAGGGCTAGGCGCTGATGGCTCATGCCTGTCATCCTAGATACTCAGGAGGCTGAGATCTAAGGATCATTGCTCAAAGCCAGCTTGGGCCAAAAAGTCTGCGAACCTCTTATGTCCAGTTAACCACCAGAACACTGGAAATGGCTCTGTAGCTCGAAGTGGTAGAGCACTAGCCTTGAGCAAAAGAGCTCAGGGAGAGTACCCAGGCCCTGAGTTCAAGCCCCATGACTGACAACAAGAAAAAGAAAGAAAAAGAAAAGAAAGGAAAAGAAAAAATGCATAGGAGGTAACTGCAGGCTTAGAAATTCAAACTGACTGCTGGTCTACTCTAACTCAAGGTAAATGTGACTGAAGGTCAGGTTGTATCCTTGTCCTATCTCAGTGTCATGTTTTCTCTGCTGTCTCCAGCATCAAATAGCCTGTGTTTACCAATCCCAGTCCATCCTGCATGAAAGACACAGGCAGCCTCCACTGCCCAGCCTGCTCCCTACAGCTACTGAGCACTGGTCTCTCAGCACTGCTGTGGATAGTGGGGGTTGTTCCTGGCTAGCCACCCTTCAAGCTCAACTCAAACCCTACACTTTTGCCTTCCCCTCCTCATTGGCCCTGACCCACCTTCAGCATAGGGGTGCTTCCCAAACCCCTTCCTGTAGCATCAGACGGCTACAGGCATCTCTGCTTGTATCATTCTTATGTTTATCTCTGCTGTCATTTGGGGTCTTCAGATGGGCCCCACCATCCTCAGTCCTTTCTGGGGACACACACTGCTTTTCCCTCCACAGCATTTTACTAGTCCACCACATCACAACACCTCCCACAGTCCTCGTGAAGCCCTCCCATGGATGTACAGAGGAGACCATCCTGCTCTGCCATTGGCTAGAGTCTCCCACAGACATGCGCAACAGTCCATCCTGCTCTGTACTGGCTGAACACCCATCATTCTCTTAGCACTGTGGGCTCTTCCTGGCTGGTCTCTCCTGCTAGTCTTCACATTTTATGAGGCAGCTATGAATGTGTTACACTTAGTTCCATATTTTCAAGGCCCATGATGGCTTCTAGCAAAAAAAAAGAAAAACAGGTAACTTGTGATTGTTGAATGAACACTTGAACACCTTCTTTTAGAATTCTCTCATTTGTATCTATTTTGTGTCTACAGGACTCTAGGAGAGCTCTGTCTTAGTATTCAAAGAACTTACATTTATCTTCCAGGGTTTAAACCTCATAAACCCTAGTTTCTAAACTCATTTAACCTAGCCCAACACTGGCTCTTCCTCCAAAGCAGCTCCAAGTCCCTGAGGCAGCATTAAGATGTGTCTTTCTTGGGCACCCCTGGCCCTCTGCACACCAATACCCTGTCCCAGAAGGATAGAGACTCTGTCCCAGCTAAGGCTGAGCTGCCAGATGCCTGGGCCCCTGGAGTGTAGGTCACACAGCAAGTCCTCAAAAAGAACTTCAAGTGATCTTGAGTCTGAGGAGCGAGGACACAGCCAGAGACCACACTCCAGCAGACCCATATGACAGATGACAAGCTGACATTTTAAAGATGGTAACTCTTTTAATAAGGAGTCTTTAAATATTTAGCAAACGAGTAGAAGAGGCCAATTCAACAAGGAGTGATCGTTTTAATCTCGCTGAGCACCAGCAGGCTTCCTCCGAGTGTGGGATCCTCTCCTCAGCTCTCCACCCCCGCCCCTCCCTTGCTCCCACCAAGGCAGCCTGCTCTCTGGGAAGCCTGGAGCTGGGCAGGCTTCCTGATTTATCACCATGTCCAAGCCCCGCAGCACTGTTCCTGGTCCTGTGTCCAGGCAGAGGTACAGATATAAGAGAGGGCCTCCCCATTCTAGCGGGCTTAGAGGAGAACCCTCTGAACTAGGACCCAGCAGAGGGGGTACTGTGTTAGGAACTAGAAATACATGGGTACAGAATCCCAGGAGCCCTGTCCAGGACCCTGCAGATTCCAAGCATCCCAGACCTTCTTGTGCAAAGGATGGCCAGCTACTGTTTCCTGTTGCTGACAGAGCCGTCTAGATAGAGTGTCTCTGTCTCTCCCTCCCTGCTTCACCTGCTCTTTTCAGGCATGGCCACCAGCCTCTCTGCTGCCTCCACAGCACTTGCTGAAGGTTGGCTGTGTGCTTTTAAAAAAGAATGTCAGTGCCGAGGCTTGAATTTAGGATCCTGTGGGCTGGTTAGGCTTTTGCCACTCTATCTTCACTTCTGATAAGAGACAAAGGTCTCTTGGATTTTTCTGCCTGGGCTGGCTTCGAAGCTCCATCCCCAGCTCTCAGCCTCCTGAGTAGTTAGGCGCACCCCGTTTGCTGCGTGCCTTTCAGGCAGACCTCCCAGACAGAAGGCCTGAACCCCACATATGCCTGGGCTGAGAGGCAGAGAGCACCCGCTCCACAGGGCTGGTATGTGGGGCAGAGGGTCCTCTGCTGGGCAGGGGAATCCCTGCACCGAGCTGGGAGCAGCCATCCTGCCATTCTATGAGAACAAAAGGGCAGGTAGTGTCCCAGGATGGAAGCAATATATTGGCGCTGAGAAGTGCATGAAAAGCGTAGACATAGGAGACTTCTGTGCAGATGGTAGATGGTTCTAGAAAGTCAGCTAGAAACACGCTCCCTGGGATAGCTGGGGCAGTATTCCTTCCCTTCTCTCCCCAATATTTCAGTCTTAACATCTGTCTTTACCAGACCACCAGCCCTGTGGGGCAGGGATCACACTTGCTTAGTCTTTGTAGATTTCCAAGTGCCAATGCAGAAGGTGCTCAATAAATATCTCTAGAATGAGTTTTTCTAAAAAGCACCCCACAGTTAACCCCGCACTTAATCTGAACAACAACCTAGCGGACATGGAGCCAGTGACATCCACCACGCGTCACCCAACTGGATTCCAAGGCTCTGAGGCTGTAAGAACAGTAGCAAGTCTGATCTTACCTCAAACCCTGTACTCTCACCTAAGGTGCAGCCCTGAGGTCGAGTTGCTTTGGCAACTGGTTCTAGACAATTTGAGGTCCCAGGAAGATGCCACCTGAATGCCAGGAGCCCAGCCATTTTTATGTGCTATGCACCCTCCTCTCCTGCCCAGCTGCTGTTCATCTATGCATATTTTCTTATTAAAATGGGGAAACTTTAATCTCAGTCTAATTTTGTCTTCAGGGGATCTCTGTCCCCAGGCTGCCTCCAGCCCGAGCCCTGGGGAAGCAAATGGCTGCTTGTGATTCAGGCCATCGCCTCAATCTGTCAACACGTTTGTCTCCTGTATCTGCCATCTCTTATTTATAATCCCGCTCAGATTAATGAATGACAGCAGTTCTCATCACAGGAAATTTGATTAATCAATTTAAGTGCTTAATCACCACGGCCTTGTTGAGAGCGGAGCGGAAGGGATCTAGCTTTGATGTAGATGGATTTCAGAAAGAAATGGGAGAGAAGAAACAAGATAGTCAGCACTTCACCATGGAAACCCGGCTGGGGGGGGAGGGAAAGTGGGGAATGGTGTGAGGGAAGTCCTGGGGGCCCCCAGAAGCAACAGTGGGGGCTCCTGTGGCAGGATGGATAGATGGCTGGGGCAGGGAGTAATCTCTGAAACATCTGGAGTCACAGGCTCCCCTGGGCCCTGACAGCTCAGTCTAGTCTCCCCATGGGAGTAGATGGGCAGTGGGGTCGGGTTTGGCCATAGTGGATGAGAGGGGAGAGCAGGAGTGATGAGGCCCCCGGGCAGAGCCTCAGGATAGGCTGCGATTCGCTGCACAGTCTAGTCCAATGAACGAGCAAACCAATGAGAGCTCTTTCCTCCCAGCTCCTCCCTCTGGCTACGAGCTTGGCTCAGCATGGATGATTTCCTGGGACTGTTGGTCCACAATCAACATATTTGGAAGCTCAGCGAAGGACCCTCTTCCAGGAAGCTAGTCTGGACCACACCCTCTTCCTCATGCTCTCCTACTTGGACTTCAGTCTACACAGCCCAGTGGGCACTGTAGCCTGGCCTCTTGAGGGCTCCTAGCCCTGTGCCAAGGGAGCAGGCCTTCTGATGGCTAAGACGGCTCTTTCTGCACCTCACGAATGGCTTGGCACGAGCAATGAAAACGGAAGGCTCCAAGGGTCTGCCACGGCTTCTCAAGCCAAGTCTTCCCTAGTTTTCCAATGAAGGGTCGGGAAGCAATCCACGCCCCCATCCCCATCCCCCGCACACACATGCCAGGATTCTGGATGGGGAGTGATTTGAGCAGGTGTATTCAACGTTGCACCAGGAGATTGCTTTCAAAGCACAGGAAGGAGCTGTTGTTTTGAATGGTGTGCACCACAGAGGGAAAACTCCACTGGCTGGAGGGCTCAGCCAGGGAAGACTGGCATCTAGGGATGGTCTGAGGGCCACTGCTCCATCCACAGGACCATGGGCAAAGAAAGGCTCTCAAACTACACCAGCCAGGCCACAGCAGGGTAGAAGGACAGAGGACAACAAAGACATCCATCACTGGGTATCTACTAGGGTTGAATTATATTCATTATCTATTTTAACCGCCGAATAACGGCACAGAATAGCTTAGAATAGTGGGCACTTTAAGGGCAGAGGGAATGGAGGTAGGAGGGGCGGTGTCATGTGACTTCCAAGCCCTGGAAACAGAGAAGGACTACGGGAAATCCAGCCACCTGGCCATGGCTGCTCTGTCTCCCTTATCCCTGGTCCCCAGTCCCAAGCAAACAGAATCTGATTCCAGATCCTAGGGTACAGGGTTGGGGGTGGGGGAAATCACACCTCTGTCTGCCACTCTCCTGAGGGCAAACAACCATCCTGCTCTGACAGGTAGAAAAGAGGGTGTCTCACGCTGTTTGTGACAGCTGCTGTACAGAGGAAGGCTAATTCTGGAAACAGATTATTAAAAAATACATCCTATCTGAAGGGTGCAATCCATCAAGCCCCAAAGATGAGGGCTGATCCTTCACTCTGGGCCTCCCTGGAAGCCCGGGGGCTCCCCTACCACAGACAGCCTGGCCCAGCCCCTCTGCTGCTGGGGTGGCACCCACCTCTGCCCAGCCTTTGTGGCCAGGCTCCAGGGAGGGTAGAGAGCAGGCCAGGACACTGTTTGCTGACCAGTCTGGACGAGGCCACCGCCAGGAGAAAGCTGCCGTGACCTAGGCCCTCAGATGGTGGGTGCAGAGAGTCTGAGCTGCCCTGGCCCCAGTGTCCTGCCCCCCGCTTTTGTCTGCACAATCGGAAGAATGACTTGGGCTTATGGACCTATGTACAGGATGTATACAGATGTGCTAGACTAACCCAGGTGTCTGCCCTGTGCCACCTGCTTTCCTGAATCCTCCTCCTTTGCCACTGAGACAGGCCTGGCAGGCTCCGGAAATTCTAGCGATGACCCCAGGGATGTCAGAATCATTGACACCCCCCTCTGGCTCCATTTTGTGTCACAAATGAGAAAACAAAGGTATGAGATACACATGTTTTGTAGAGACCCCAGATTGCTTCACAAGCTGAGCTCCACTTTCTTCCTCTTGTTACCCATACCAGTGGTTCAAGGTCCCTGTACCTTGGATTCTAAAGGTCCCTGTGTGCCTGGGACAAGGAAGCTAGCTAGTCTGTGTCTGAAGGGCATCTGTCATGCCTCATTCTAGCCACCAGAAACTACTTGCTTATCTTCCTGCCACCTGTGCCTCAGGTACTGAGGCCCTAGAAAGGTCTTCCTACAGTGCAGAAGCATCCAGCCCCTCCCATGCCAGCAGCATGCTTGCAGACGCCCCGAAGCAGGACCCCCAGTTCTCCTTGCACCTTTCATTTGACCTCTCTGTCTGCAGAGCCCCACCAATGGTGGGGAACTGTCTTGAAGCGGTTGCCTTGGACATGATGAAGCTTACAGGATGCCACAGGCCTGGGAGAGCCAAATCCCACCCAGGAGTTTGCTCTTCCCAACTACTGCAGGAATACAGGCCTGAGGGCTACAGGATCCAAAGCGTGTGGACCTGGCCTGGGAGCTGGGCTTCTACCTGGTCCCAAGGAAAGGGCCCCACATGCAGTGGCTGCCCCCAGCCCTGCCTGGCTCTGTGGCTTCTAAGATGGAGAAATCCCTAGCAGCTTGGGCCTGCAGATGGGGGCTGCAGTACCCCATAAGCAACAGGATTCCCAGTCTCCTGCCTCTAGAGCTGCCTGCCCCCTGCTCGGTTCCTTCTTGTAGCTGAGGAAGAAGAAGGCGATCTCTGAGCTGGATACGGAGGAGGCATTCAGCTTGATCACCCCCACTGTAGATGGGCTAGTCCCTGGACAAGATGGCCCAAGAGCGGGGGCTGTGCTCTGCGGCCCACAGCTCCCTGCTGGACCCCGAAGCTGTGGGGTCCATTGTTTGCTGCTCTCCGGTGTGGAGCAGGAAAGCAGAGTCTGCTTCAGAACACAAATGGTGACAGGTTTAGATGTCCTGGATGTAAGTAAGATTCTGGAGCTCTAGACTTGGAAGGTGGGACCTTGTAAAGTGCAGGCATTCGAATGATGGGATCCTGGCTCTATGCCAGGACCATGAGCTCTCTGCAGCCCAGTCATTTGATTTGTGCCTTTCCAAAACGCAGGTCCTGCCAATGGGTGGTCTCAAGAGGCCCCTTCCTCTGGAATGGAGTGCAGCTCTCCTCTCCCTCCCAGCCTTGGGCTTTCTGGCTCTTCTCCCTTCCAAGGGAGGGCACAGTGGAGCCCTCAGCCTCTCACTCTGGGCTCCCAGCCCCCAGGGCTGCAAGAACTCACTTCCTGTCCCACGCACCGCCCCCCACCACCCACTCTCTGCAATTCTGTGACAGAAGCACAGATGGAGACACTTTCTGGAGCACCCCCTATCAGGGTGGTCCTGGATCCCAGCCAGCCAGGGGATGTCTCTGGAGGGAGGGAGCGATGGATGGACAGATGGATGGATGGATGGATGGAGCATTCTCTCCAATGGTGGACCATCCAGCCATCCTGCTGCAAATATCAACACACACAATAGAACAGGTACCCTAGCCGAGGGGTGCATGCATGCAGGCTGTCCGGCCCCTACCTCCAGTGCTCCTGTAAGGACCCTGAGCCCTCCCCCCCCCCGGGGCGGGGGGAGGAGCAGAGCTCAGTCCCTATGTGAGGTTGTGGTGGGCAGCAGAGGACTGGAGGATGTGGGAGGCCGGGAGCTAGGAAGAGGGAGGGGAGAGGGCACCTAGGGCTGTGGGGATGGGGCAGGGTCTGGCTGGAGCCAGTTGGCTTTGTGCTTTTCTCTCACTAGGCTGTGTGTGGCAGAACAGGACTCCCTGCTGTCCTGTCCCAGGCCATCCTTCCCTGGGACTCTGGGTGTTGACATTGAGACCATCCAGGGACAGAGTATTTGCATTGCCAGGACCTCTTCTGCTGTCCTGTGAGCCATCTGCTTTCCATTTCTAGAAATTTTGTCATTGCCACAGTATTATCTGGGTGGCACCCTCCAGAATGTAGTCCTCCGGGACTGTGTTTTTGCACTCAGTAACATTCTCTAGAGATGGGGGGTGCAGCCACAGCTCCTTAATTTGTTTCCCCCTGTCCTCAGTCTCCAGGGCCCCTCCTTGTCCCTGGCTGGCCTGGGGGGCAGGGGCCACAGGACCCTTGGGCAGGAAGCTGGACCAGGAGGCCATAAGAACCTCAGAGGTCAAGTGGGGGCCGTGCCAAGGTCCTGTGGTTCTCAGAAACCTCCTGTGGTAGAAGTGCCAGCTGATGGGAGGCCAATAAGAGGGAAGGAGGGTGGCACAGAGCCCTGGCATGCTGAGGAAGTCACTGGATCCTGACTACAGGGTGCCTGGGTAGAAGCGGTGGGCAGAATGGTCCTTCTTCCACCACCCTCCTTTTGTGACTTGCACTCCAGCCTGTGGTACACCTAGTCTGGTTTTTTTTTGGGGGGGGGATTCTTCCCTTGAGACCTCCCGGGGAGGAGGCAGGCAGCCTGCTCTCTGACCAGAGGGACCGGGTACCATCAGCACTGGGCCCCTGTGCCAGCACAAGCCTGGCAAGCCAAGGAGGAAGCCGTCTGCCTCTTTCTGAAGGGCTGTTTCCCCGAGGCTGGGGGCCTACTGGGGCTGGGGACCCCCGGAGACTCCTCTGGAGTGATCAGTGCCAGGTCCTTCAAGGAAGCAACTAGGCCCTGGCTGGGCCCAGCACCCCCTGCCCCCACCTGCTTCTCAGTGGGGCTCAGCCTGGTATTTCCTGCAGAGAGTGAGATAAACAAGGCCATAAATAATTCTCTCCTGGTGCAGCTGAAAGACAGAAGGGCCCTGGATGGAGGTAACTGGAGATGGAGGGCCACAAGGGGCCCAGCGAATTCTGTTCCACTGAGTGGAACTCAGACATCAGACAGGCGGCTAGGGTGGGCAGGGACCAGCTGTCTCTCCCCTGCTGTGTCTAGGAGGGGCACATGGGACGAAGGCAGAGGCCCTGGCCCTCACCCAGAGCTGTGAAGGGGGCTCCCCGCTGCCATGGAACCTGCTTCCCTCATCCCCATGGATTCTCTGAACCCACAGACTGGACTCCCTGCTAATTTGCTGTTGGACTTGGGTTCAACCCTGGTTTCCAAACATCCTGGCTGTGTGATCTCCAGGACTTCCTTGTCTCTCTCTGTGCTCTTGCTGGTCTGTGGAATGGGGCTGTTTCCTCCAGATCACAAAGAATGAAGCCTAGCAGACACGCGACAGCTCCTGTGAGCCAGCTCCCCAGACCCGTTCTGCTCCTGGTTCTAGCAAGCCACAGAAGGCCATTTAGTCCCCCCCTCCCCCTTCTCCTCCTCCTCCTCCTCTTCTTCCTCTTCCTTCTTGGATGGGTTGTATTCTACAGGACTGACCACAGGTTCCTGAGACCAGGCTTGTTGATCTCCTGCTAGATTCCGCCATCCCCTGCCATCTTCCTGAGCACAACCCCTGGGTGCCCATTCGAGCTGGGCACTGTTCCCGTCCCACACTGGGGGGAAGTAGCAACCTCCGTGGATGTGGCCTTGTGGACACCTATGAACAGAACCTGTGCAGACGATGCCTGTACCTGGCTTGGCTCGGGAGCTGTGGTGGGCACAGTGGGAGGACAGGGTGTCCCCAGGGCCTTATAGAGCAGGGCTCAAAGACCAGGAGGGACCAGAGGGCCAAGGGAAGGGCACACTGGGTGAGACAAGATGCCCAGTTAGAGGACAGGAATTCACCTCAGGGCCCCAATTTGCAGATTAGGAATGGGGTCACTTGAGGGGCCCCACGGGGTGGGGCAGGAGAGGTCACTACAGACTACACTGCCCAGCCCCACCCCCAAAGTGGCTGTCCATGCAGAAGTGGACAGGGAGCCCCTGGACTTCTATTTGTCTTTAGGGCCAAGTGAATGGCAGGCAGAGATCTGGGCCCCGGGCTGAAGACACAGTGGGAATGAATGTTCCAGGCAGACACTAGAAGCCTGCAAGCCCGGGTGTCTGGTCCTCTGAGGGATAGAGACATTGGAGGGCCCAGCCATGGCACCCCTTCCTGACCAAGCCCTCCCTACCCTGCCACCATGGACTTGGAGAGACTCTGCTTCTGCTGGGCCAGGAGGAGGCGCCTCTGAGTGCCAGGCACAGCCCAGGGGAAGAAGTCTCGCAGACACTAGGAAGGCACCTCTGCGTCGGCAGAAAGCTGCTTCCCTCGAGTCCCCATAAAGCGCCCTGCGTCTCTACTAACTCATTGATCCACATGTTTTCCTCGGCCCGAAGATTTCTTAACTGTCATCACAAGGTTAGAAGAATTGTGATGTTGGAAAACTATGCAGCATATTAAAGTCAGGCTGAAATATTGCCACAATACAGAGAAATATTTTATATTTATTCTCTTTTAGAAATTGTTATAAAGGGAATATAATGAGAATGTTGCAAACGAGCGGAATATTTTCTTCTAACCTGACAATAAAAATATGTCAAAGGAATGCGTGAACGTCTAATAGGTAGCAGCCAATGGCCCTGGAAGTGCAGAGATTTAGCAAAGATTTTACTTCGTGCCTTCACAGGCCCACAGGGCAGGAGAGCTCATGTCTAGAGCCGGCTTTCCTGTGGGCAAATGCTCCCATGATGGGTGGAGGGAGAGAGGGAGAGGCTGCATGGTGCGGGGGTGGTGAGGGTGGGGGAGAGGGGTAGGGGTGGGTAGGTCACAGGGAGACATACTGGCTCCTTTGATCTGCTTTGGGTCTGAACTCTGCCTCCTAGTCTATCACCTCCAATCCTAGGGGAAGAAATGGAATGGCAAAGAGCCTTGGAGAATCTTCTAGAACCCAGAGCTCATGGTAGCGGTAGGCTGGATCCTAGGGGGCCTGCAGGGTCCTGGGAAGTGGGAAGAAGGGAGGGGATGCTAAATGACCAGCAGCAACCCGTTCATCCCAAAGGAATAGCCAGGATTATGACTGTGTTCCTGGCCAAACAATGTGTGCAGAGGGTAGGGGCCCTCCCGAGGGAAGACTTTCTCAAATTGACATTCAATTTGCTATCGCTAAAAATACTTCTGAAGCCAAGCCACTCAGGATTAGAAAGGAGACGGAATGGCAAATTAAATACATAGGCACTCAGTGTTGGGAAAGGGTTGACCTTCAAAACTTCCTTTCAACGAATTTCCAAATAAAATACTATTTATACAGCTTAAAGCAAATTATTGTGTCGCCCCGTGCTAAATCTTTACACTCTGATTCTCCCCGCCTCCCCTCCCCCAACTCTGCAGATCTTCCCAGAGCTTGGCTATGTTGGCAAAAATGACAATCAGTGTTCGAGAAGGCCTTTCCAAATCCATTGCCGGAGAGATACAAAGCCTGGATTGCTTACCATCACCTTATAAATATTACATTCATGTTCCCCAGACCCAAACAGCTCAAGATTAATCTCCTAAGACTGGTGCCTGAATGTGCTGGAGTTCACTAGACACAAATAGGAATGGAACTTTTCTGACATTTGTGGCCACTTAGGAAGCAACTAAAAGGTTGACATCTTCCCAGTATTAATTTTTTATCAAATGGGGCCAAGCTCATTTTCAGAGTTGTAATAAACAGTTTGTCCTGGCTCAGGCATACTCTGTCCTTCACAAGCCGGAGCCCTCCTGTGTCCTTGAGAACGAGGACACAGCCTCTCCCACTGCCAAGCTGCTGCTCTGTCCCTTGAAAATTCACCCAGGACAGTTTAAGAGGGGGTGACATCTGAAGATGTTGCGTAAGGAAAACACGATTCTAAATGCCACCACTGAGCAAAGAGGCCTTAGCCGTGTCCTGATAAATTGCTAAAAGCACAGGCCAGATGTAAGGACCAAATTTAATTTCACTTGGCCTCCCAGGAGAACGACACTCAGATCTTTTTAACTCTGATTTTGCAATTCCACAAAAGCTCCTATTGTTGGCTGCTGGTGGCTCGTACCTGTAATCCTAGTTAGGAAGGAAGCTGAGATCTGAGGGCTGGGGGTTCAGGGTTAGCCCTCGAAGCAAAGTCTATGAGATTCTTCTTCCAGTTAACCAGCCAAGTAGGAAGTGGAGCTGTGGCTCAAGTGGTACAGTGCTCACCTTGAGGAAAACAGTTCAGAGAGACCATCTGGGCCCTGAGTTCAAGCCCTCAGTACTGGCACAAAAAATGATAGTTCTTTTTTTTTTTAAACCCTACCCTGTCATGTGTAAGTAAATATGTGGTAGCTAAGCACAGACATGATTCTGTCCCCATCACCCAGTCTTTCCCATCTCAGCCTTCCTGTGACTGTCACCAGCCCCCAGACACTGAAACTCTGAGCCAAACTGATTAATTATGGATTCACCAAACCTCGAAGCTTTCACTAAAGTTAATCTTTTAAACGATCTCTGTGTAAATTCAGCCTTGCTCAGCCTGGTCCAGGGCCCTCTGTGTTATCTAACAAATACGTATCAATCCAGTCAATACCGTTATTTAGGAGATAATGGGCTTCAAGCTGGAAACCCAACGTCGGCAGTTTTTTTTGGGGGGGGGGGTCATCCCTCCTGCTCACCTTACATCAGTAGCTCAGACAGAAGTCAGTGTAGCCCGCAGGCAACTCACCTGATCTGGGCTCCCACAGGGGGGCCTGGCAGCTGGGGACATGGCTGTGGACCCTGCTTACTTTATGAAGCAACGTGTGTGTGTGTGTGTGTGTGTGTGTGTGTGTGTGTGTGTGTGTGTGTGTGTGTGTGTGTGTGTGTGTGTGTGTGTGACCTGGGGCTTGAACTCAGGGCCTAGGAGAGGTTCTTTCCCTTTTTCACTGCTCTGTCACTTGAGCCACAGCTCCACTTCTGGCTTTTTGGCTTTTTGCTGGTTTATCAGAGGCTCATGGACTTTCCAGCCTGGGCAGCTAGCTTCACACTGTGACCCTGAGCTCTCAGTCTCCCTAGCAGTGAGGATTACAGGCGTGAGCCACAGGTACTCGACAACATGACACTCTGGAGGCTTGTTTCTCTGAAGCTACCTCCTACTTCCCCAGGAGCCACTGGGCATGGGAGAGGAGGAAGGTGATGGGGTGGGTTTAGCCCATGAGAAAGGGGCAGCTACATGGGGCACTGGGGGGATTTGCTCACTCCCAATGGCATGCCACACACAGGCTCAGTGTCCAGCCAGGCAGCCCTTCCTCTTTCTCTCAGCCCCCCAAGGAGGGAATGTTGCTTCTCTGTAGAAGACCCCTTCACTAGGACACTGTGTAAGATGAGGTTTTACAAGATCTGACACAGAGTCGAAGAAGAAGAAGAGAAAAATCAGAGCCATTCCTTCAATTGAGATCGCTGAGGACATAAGGCAGAGGCGGGAACTTTTAATTTAGTTTCTTTTTACAAGTGTCTGTTCAGGTTTACATGATGAATGATTTTAAAAGGGTTCTTGTGGGTACAAGACAGAAGAAGCTGTTTCCGTGTGGATGGATGAATCTGAGGCACAGTCTCCCTGAAGACAGGGAAGAGACGCCCCAGAGACAGTGGGCAGAACTGCCAGGTGGGGACATCGATAAGAATGAAAGGCTGCCGGCAAGGGACCTGTTGGCCCTCACTGCCTGGAGTGGGCAGAGAGTCCATCCCAGAAAGTGGGTGAAGCCAGGGCCAACAGCAAGTGAGTAGGGGCCCCAGGCCCTTTGTCCCTAGACTCTACCTGATTCTTGCTTTGCCTTTGTAAGCCTGATTGGTAGTAATCAGCTCTGGATCAAGATTAATAGAGGAAAGATTTTTACAACACAGCAATACATACTTCCATTCATCTATGTCCGGAAAAATATACCTTGTGGGACCACCTGGAGAAGGTATTCCCTGCAATTCCAACAAATCCATCATAATCCAGCCGTCCACTCCCATGCCACCAGCGGTAGAGAGCCAAGTGGGGGGACTGGCTGGCTCGGGGCTTCTGGGCACGGGACCCTCATGCTGGCTGCTCTTGTGGGGAGACAGGGCTACAGGGAGGCCCCTGCTCTGAAGAGTAGAAGATTGAGGGCCTCGGATCTGATGGGCAGTGCAGCAGGCGGCCTGCCCCCCCCCCCCGCCCCACCCAGTGCTCCAGAACTGTCTGGCCTGGGTCTTGGCCTCTCTGATTTCCTTTTCTTGACCTGTAAGACAGAACCTGAAGTATTTGATTGCTTCCATGATGCTGCTCCATGCCAAGCCAGGCTGCCATGAACCGCAGGGCAAAGGGTTTCTAGCTCTCTATGCAGGCCCACTCTCACCCACCATGTACACCCTTAGTCTGGAACCCCCCTCCTGTCCCTGGGGGCCAGCCAGGCCTGCTGCTCTCCTGTAGGGTGGCGCTGAAGCCCTCACCCGCCCTTGCTGTCAGGAGCACACACACAGAAAGTCTCCTGCTTTCCTCCTCTTTCCCGGCCCTTCCACTCCTGTCATTGGCATACATCTCAGTGGCCCTGAGAGCAAGGACTGGGTCCGTGCACCTACCCCATAGTTGCAGGAGGGTGCAGAGAAGGACCATAGTCAAGACAGGCCGCCCCCCCCCACGTAGATACATTCAACCACCAAGCAGCCCCCTCCATATGCGTTTTTAGGCACTGCTTCTCTCCCACTTTGCTCTTTTAGGCTGACATCCCTTGAGGAGGGATTGGGGGGGCCGGGCAGGGCTAGCTGCTCACCAGCACACTATGGGGTGCTGGCGAGGCATCGTCACGTGCCACACGCAGGCAGGAGGGGAGCCTGTCTCCCAGGGCCTGGTGGATGGACTCTGAGCCTTGTGGCTGCTTTGCCCACTTGTCCATCGGTGCCCAACACTGGAAACACAGATGTCCTGCCCAGCTGGCCTTTACCTCCCCATCTGCCACTGAAGGACCTGCCCCACACCACCAACAGGATGGCAGTCATTGTGTGTGTGTGTGTGTGTGTGTGTGTCTCTGTGTGTGTGTGTGTCTGTCTGTCTGTGTATGTGTGTGTCTGTGTGTGTGTGTCTGTGTGTGTGTGTGTCTGTGTGTGTGTCAGTGTGTGTGTGTGTCTGTGTGTGTGTGTCTGTGTGTGTGTGTGTGTCTGTGTGTATGTGTCTGTGTGTGTGTCTCTGTGTGTGTGTCTGTGTGTCTGTGTGTGTGTGTGTCTGTGTGTGTGTGTGTCTGTGTGTGTGTCTGTGTGTGTGTCTCTGTGTGTGTGTCTGTGTGTCTGTGTGTGTGTGTGTCTCTGTGTGTGTCTGTGTGTGTGTGTGTGTCTGTGTGTGTGTGTCTGTGTGTGTGTCTCTGTGTGTGTGTCTGTGTGTCTGTGTGTGTGTGTCTGTGTGTGTGTCTGTGTGTGTGTCTGTGTGTGTGTGTGTCTGTGTGTGTGTCTGTGTGTGTCTGTGTGTGTGTGTCTGTGTGTGTGTGTGTCTGTGTGTGTGACTGTGTGTGTGTCTGTGTGTGTCTGTGTGTGTGTGTGTGTGTGTGTGTGCAACTCTCCCTTTCTGACCACATGACCTCACCTAATTCCCACAGAAGCCAGGAGGCCAATGCTACTGCTCCACCTCACAGGTGATGAAACTGAGGCAAGCAGAAGCTCCCTAACTCCCCCAAATGACCCCACAAGCAGGCCCCGACACCCTCCGGCTACTGTCTGCACGCTCAGCTCAGCATCATCTCATGGTGTGCGCTCTGTTTAAATATGTCCACCCAGCCACCTGAACACTTAGACCACATAGTTGCTATTCAAACGGTACACAGGGGGCCCAGGAGGCAGCCAGGAAACAAAAGGAGTGGCTGGCTGGGTTCCATGTAATGGGGTCGAGGGTCCTCTGCTTAGCAGCGCTTCTATGGCTTGCAGGGCCTGGCAGTCCCTCAGAGAACTCGCTACTCAGGTCTCATCCTGGGATCCAGTCAAATCCCTGTCTCCCCTCTGCCTGGCCAGCTAAGCGCCCCTTCCCTCTTCCCCCTTCCCAGCCCCGCCGCTCGGGCAGATGGGCGCTGTCTGCTTCTCTACCGGCTCCGAGGCTCTTTGAACATGGCAGAGCTGGCCCATGATGCTGTAAGTATTTGGGCTGAGGTTAGTTGTGAGGACACACAGGAGGCTGGGCGCAGAGAAGACTCGTGAACAAAGCAGAGGCTCTGGAGCTGGCACGTCCTGTGCAAGGGACCCCACGATCCTGCCTGTCCCTCCTTAGATGACATCTGATTCCACCGGGCTCGCCAGGGGTTAGAAGCTGTTGTAAACACTGAGGCTACAGCGACAAATGTGTGAGGCTTCACTGCAGCCCAGAGAGACAGTTGCCAACATGTGCAGCCAGACCAGTCCAGATGGCCACAGCGCAGTGGAGAAGGGAGTGGAGAGGGGAGTGGAGAGGGGAGTGGAGAGGGGAGTGGAGAGGGGAGTGGAGAGGGGAGTGGAGAGGGGAGTGGGTGGGAGGTTCTGGACGGCAGGCAGGGCAGCCTTCGCTGGGCTGACAGAGCTGAGCAGTCACCGGAAGAGGAAAAGGACAATGAGCCAAGCTAAGCAGGAAGGACAGCGGGTACTCTAGGTAGATGCAATGGCACCTGCAAGGCTCTGGGGAGGGCCCTGCAGGCAGAGGGAAAGCTGGGGACATTGCTCAAACTGTCAAGCTCCTGGAGACTTCTGGGAAGTGATGCAAGCTGACATCTACTGTCCTACTTGACCAGGCCAATGATGGGGCCCTGGCTAGTGTGACAAGCCAGCGGAGGACTGCTGGAGCGAGCGGGGACACACCGGGCCACAGGCAGAGCAGGCTGCTGCAGAGGAACTGGAGGTGCAGAGAGACAGGGCGAGTTAGAGGTGACACCAGAGTTTTTGGTGTCATGAGTGGCAGGCAAGGTTGGCTAGATTTCTCAGCTCAGGAAACTCACAGGAGGTTGAATGGTGGTGGTAGGAGCCGTGAGGAGTGTGGTGAGTAAAGTCCAGTTGGAGCCATGAGCCCCACTGGATGCAGCTCCAGGATGCCCAGGAGAGAGTTTTGGATTCCAATACTCACACGTCACCACAATGGGGTAGAGATGGGAAGGGGTGAGGGGCAAGGATGAGGCCGCCCGGGAGGCTGTGAGGTCTGGGCAGTTCAAGAATGATGGTGCATTCAGACATGTGGGCACAACGGGTAAAGTGATGAGGACTGAGGATGGAGTCCTAGCCTGGCAGCATGGGGGCTGCTGGATGAAAGAGAAAGAGAAGAGAGAGTGGTGGAGAAGCCATGGCAGGGGTCCTCCCTCCCCTCAGGAGGGGAGACAGTGGCTTGGACCCCAGTAAAACACCATCGGCTGAGATCTAAAGACCACAGCATAAAGCCAGCTCAGGCAGCATGTTCATGAATTAACCAGCAACATAAAACAAAAGTGGAGCTGTGGTGGCTCAAGTGATAGAGTGCCAGCTTTGAATGAAAAAGCTAAGGGACAATACCTAGGCCTGTGAGCGCATACATGCACACACACACACACACACACACACACACACACACACACACACGTCATTAGATCATACCAAAGGGGAGGAGGTGAGTTGAAGGCAGGAGTCAGGGATGTTGCAGAGCCCAGAAAGTCTTGAGAGCTAGGCGAGCAGGCGTCCATGCAGGAGCTACAGAAGGACACTGGGGACACTTATAAGAACATGTGATGCAGACAGCTGGATGACAGACTTGGGAGGAAGGTCTAAAGAAGTGACCTCAGGACCACATTAGGGGTTCTGGGGCTGCATGAAGTTTCCAGGAAGAGGCTGAGGCATAGGAGGAAGCCAGCTAAATACCTGGAAGAGAGAGAAGGGATCTTGAGGAAGGGGGAAGGAGACTCGGGAAGAAGGTAGTGGGGCAGACAGACAGACAGATAGACAGACAGATTGTGCCAACCTGGTTAGCCTACCCAGTTGCTGCATCAAAGGTGATAGATAGATAGATAGATAGATAGATAGATAGATAGATAGATAGATAGATAGATAGATGTCTCTATGTAAGTATTTATGTGTATGTATGCTCAAATAAGCCAGGATGTTGAGGGTCAGGGAAGCTCTAGAATGACCTAAAGGGCTGGCCCTGGCGTTTTCATGGCCCTTTTCTGACCCTGATGTCTTTCTGCTCCAGGAAGAGCCAGAGGATCTTCTGGCTGCTTCCTTCCCATACACAGAACAAGATCAGGCTGGGAAGCCAGGTTCTCAGTGCTGAGACTATCATGTACAATGGAATCCACTTGTTCCTCCGCAAAGACACGTGGCCACCCTCTCTGCACGGGAGGGCCTCAGAAATCCCTCCTCCATTCCCCGAGGCAACACACTGGCAAGTGTCTTCCGTGGGGCATGCTGAGTCTGGATCTCACGAGTGCGTCGTGGGCATTACGAGGCCACAGCCCTCAGGCTCTGGGATGGCAGCAGCATGTTGGCGGTGGCGTGTCACCAAGTGATCGATCCATGCTCAAGGCCTTGAGCTATGGCGGCCACGCTCTGCTGTGGACAGCCTTTGTCATGAATGTTCACCAAGGTCTTTCTATGACGCTGTCCCTTGCCTTTCTTTCCACAGACTCCTTGCTTTCCCTGTCATCAGGTCTTGCTGAGTCAGGAATGACGGGCTGGCCTGCCACTCAGTGCTGTGCCCTGTGACGACTTTAAAAGGGCACCCTGCCCTGTGCTGCGCTCCTGTCCACAGGCCATCCTGGCCATGCAGAGGCACTGGCCAAGTGACGGTGACCGGGAGCCTGGCTCAGTTGGTCATGGAACCAACTATTCTCAGGTGCTCCAGGGCCTCACCGCCCCTCAGCCTCAGTCCTCCCTCCCCTTGATGCCAGTCTGCCAGAATCAGGCTTTACTGGATGAGCAGCCCTCCCCTCCCCTGCCACCGATGCCTTCCAGTAGCCGAAGGCTTCCTGCACATCCTCTGTAACCGGTCCTGATCGCTTTCCCTCCCGGGTGAGAAGCCACGAGGCCAATGAGCTGGCCACACCTTCTGCTCCCTGTGTGTGGCCCAGCACTTCTGATGACAGCTAGTCCTGTCCCCTTCAAGGCTCCATGTCCTGAAGCAGTGGCTGAGAGGTGACATATTTGGGGCAGCCCTCTCCCTCCCTCTCACCTAGACTAGTCCTGTGCACAGCTCACTTGCAGGCGGAAGCAGCCGCTCTGGGTGAGCCTGTTGAGAAGCCTAAATGACGGTGGTGGCTGTGGAGATAGCGGCAGGCTGTGGGGACCTTGAGGACTCAGCTGCAGAGGCAGAGCTGGGCAGAGCCGAGGCAGGTGGGGCCAGGCGCCCCGGGCTGTGGCCTCTCTACATGTGTGCGCTGAGCGTGTATATGTTGAGCATGCATGCACTGCACACACATGTTAGCACTGGGTGGTGAGCTGGGGTAGAGCTGGGACATTTTCCACGAGAATGTGAAAACCCCCAGCCTGGCCATGGCGATCAAGCCGCCGGCCCTCGGCAGTGGCTTCTGCTCTGCCTTGTGTCTTGGGACCACTCACGGCCCACTGCAGCCAGTGTACAGTGCCCCAAGGAGACCTTCTTCCTGCTCAGAGTCTGGTTTGGGGTGCTGGGTGCCCAGATATTGTGAATTCTGGGCCTTTCCTGCCTCTCCCTGCCACTCTGGAGGGCTTGGCAGGGCTTCTTCCTCCCTGTACTCCTCCCCCTCCCCCTGGTCTGAGCAACCTGGAGACTTAGCTGGCTCTACGGTTCAGAAGCCCCAGCTCTGCCAGTAGGGGGCACCCTTGTTCCTTATGTGTTACCCTCTGTCCTTCCAACTTTGATCCTCAAACTTCCTATAGGGGTCCTGGAGCCTGGACAAACAGTGGTAACCACACACTGGCCATTACAGCAGCCAAAGCCCACCCCTACCCCCATCCCAGCAGGCAGCAGCACAGCTGGACAGAATTTCCCATCCCACCTCCCCACATCTCCAGCCCACAACCAATTTCTCAGTCAGCCCCCATTGACTCCCGCTGTGTCTGGGACATTGGGATGGTTTGACCTCAGAGTGAGTACACGCAGCATGGTGTCATCGGCATTTACACGTGAGGACAGAGACATGAGGCCTGGCAGAAACAACTCCCGTGTCCATCCAAGGTCAAAGTGAGCCCTGGGTTGGGTGCCTCCTCTCCCAGCCCCCACGCCTGGTGTCCTGTAGATTCACTGTGGGCTGGGGAGAGGCAAAGGTTTTGTAGAGGCCAGGCTGTCTTCTTGCCTTCAGGAGGACCCAGACTCCTCCATTTGAGTCTTTCTTTTTGCCTATGGGGCTCGCCAGGACACGTGGTATAAAACCTAATGCTTCCCATCCTGGCAGGTTTTTCACTCTGGCTCAACTTTAAGAGTAATGGATAACTTACTGTTATACTAAAAAAGACCTTTATTTTATGCTGATCATTAACTAGAGAGGCTTCACACTCCAGATTAGTTCTATTAGAGACCCGAAATTGCTTATATCAATTTCCTCATTCCGCAGAGCCCTCCTCAGAGTGTGCTGTAAATTGCCTTCCAGCCATCCCAAAAGGAAGGGGGCTCCCTCTCCCCTTTCTCAGGAGGGGCTCAGAGCGGGGTTCTCTACTGGGAGCTCCTGGGAAAAGCTCCAGGGAGTGGAGGAGATGAGGGGCCGGGGCTTGGAGACCCTGGGGGTTGACAGGTGTTCATGAACCAGACAACGTGGAGAATTCAACCTGTCACTCAGGAGTCCTGTGCAGCTCTGTGCTGAAGGAAGTTGATTTGTGCTGAAGGAAGTAGGTTGATCTCTGACCTTTGACTTCTGAACTCTGACCTCCCTCGGAAGCTGGCTCCACTTTCTGCCTCAAGGGCGGGGATGGAAGCCCAAAGTTCAGTGATCAAGTGCAGACTCATATAGTGGGATGTGGAGGAGGGACTTGGCTCGACGAGCAGGGTCAGATCCACGCAGGCACAGCGAGGGCATAGGGTAGTTTTGAGAATGGGGTTCAGTCAGGGGCAGGAGGGAGTGGGGCACGGGAAGATTAGACAGGAGTCAAAATGCAGCATCAGACAAAGTAGCATGGAGGTCAAAGAGGAAGAGAATGGCAAAAAGGTATTCTGTGATGTTAAAAATTATAGTTTCCATTGAATGTCCAACTGTTAGGGATCAGATTTTCAAAATAAAAGACAAGTATCCAAAAGCAGAAATTAAGGAAAATTGCATTGAAAGCAAGAAGAAACAGGATAAGAGACTAAACCATCCTCACAGACCAAGATAAAGTAAATACGAGAGATAAGAGGTTAAAAAAGGTGTGTATGTACTATATATACATTTATTTGTTTATTTGAAATAGGGAAAGGGAGAAATAACGTGACTGGGAAGGGGGATGGAAGTAGGGATGAAAACATGAGAAAGGCTATCAATGTGTGAGAAGTAATGCACCCACTACTGGATGAATATAACTGTAACCTCTCTATACATTACTCGAACAATAAAATAAAAAATAATTCATCTGTTATTATCAATGGATAGAAAAATTACCCAGCCAGTCCTTTTCTGTAAATATTCTCTACAGTTACCTTTGTCAAAATAAAAAAAATGCCAAGGCACAGAATTCTCACAGTGATATTTCTCATAGGAAAATATTGGGAAAATTATGGTCCTTCCACATAATGGAATATTATACCATTTGGGAAAATGGTGAAAAGGAAAAAAGAAAACAAGGGTGTTTTCTGCACGTGTGGAAAATGACAAGAAACAGTTCATGATCATGGACAAGTGGAAAAGGAGTGCAAGCAAAGGGGAATGTAGAATACACCAACATTTAAATAAGCTACAAGAAACCACCATAGGTCTTCCTTGAACATCTCCCCCTCTCGCAATATCCTTCCGGTTTTGATCCCTGTTCACACACACACACAGGAAGAACGCATACCCTGATTACTGGTAAAAGGACTTGGAAGCAGTGATCAGAGTTAAAGATGGCAACTAGGCAGTCTGCTCTGGGATGGATGCGTGGGGGAAAGCAGAGAGCAGGCTGTGGTGAGAGGGGCGTCTGATCTCAGAAAGTCAGAGTGATGCCAACTTGCTGGCTTTGGAGATGCGAGATGAGGCTGTGAGCCAAGGGAGACAGGTGGCTCAGAAGCTGGGGACGAGAAGGACATGGTTTCTCCCTTCCCTAGAGAGTCCAAAGGGACTGGACTGGGACTTCCGACCTTCAGGACTGTTAAGATGACACATTTATGTCCTTGAAGAATACGGAGCTTTTGTTCATCTGTTTCAGGGCCCCGGAAGACTACGCGATTGTATCTATAATGGAGGGTGCCCGGAGAGTCTCCAGGTTAAAGCTGAGCCTCAAGGCACAGCTCAGCAGGGGCAGCTTGGCCACTCCACCAAGGATGAGGTTGAGAGGAAGCATGGCTGCTCTGTGAAGAGCCGCCCTGGGTTGGCACAGCCCATGAGAACCATCGTATCCTGTCCACCACCTTAAAAGCCCGGGGCCCCTTGGCATGAGGGTGCAGACCCCCGGGGGGCCGGGCGCTCCTGTCTCCAGCAGCTATCACCTTGGACAGTGCCTGACCCGGGCCTGGCTCTCCTTTGCCAACACCAGGGCTTGGTCAGGTGACTCAAGGCAGAGGGGACAGGCACGAGAACCAGAAATCATTTCCCCTCTCCATTCCCTGTGACCTTGAGGACAGCAGTTAACCTCTGGAGCCCAGTGCCCATCTGTGCCCACATGCGAGGACAACAGATAGTACAGAGAATGCCTGGCCCAGCACAAAGTGATTCATAAGTCACCCCTGTCCATCTCTCCCAGCAGGCAACCCTCCATGTCCCTGGGGGTGGGGACATCACAGCCCGTAGTGTGTGGTGAGCGATACCAGGGGTCTGTCCCACCTGCACCGTGGACCCTGCAGCCTGGCCCTTGGTGCTGGAGACGGGAGGATGGAACTCCAGGGTGTGCTGACAATACCCCGGCTGCTGGTTCCTTCCCCAAGATCTTTCTGTCCTTGTACCCAATCCAAGGAGGCCTAGAATCGCCTCCTCCCGGAAGCCTCCGCTGCTCCCGCCCCATCTTCTGCCTCACTGCATACTCCTGGAGAGAAGTTGTACACTGGTCTCATCCATGAAATATTATTTTGACTTCTGGGTCTGCCTCCTCACTGGGCTGGGAGCTTTTTAGGACTTCAGATTGCTTCCTATTTAAATTAGGATCCTAATTATCTAGCACTCATTCATTCATCACATACTCTAAGTATTCCACTGGGGTGGGGGCTATTTTGTGAATGAAAGAACAAAGAATAATGGATGCCAGTTCTGGAACATTCTTTGAGAGCATTTCCTATTGGCAGGGTCTGGGTAAGGTCACTAGTCTGACAGCAAGAGAATTCTGGAGGCTCCTGTGATGGAGCTTGGACTTTCTCTCTCTTCGATGCTGCAAAGGAAGGCGGGAGAGCCCCTCCCCACTCCCCCCCCCCCTGCAGCATGCGTGGGTCCTGTGGCAGGCCGCAGGAATAAAGTCCTCTCCATGCCCGTAGTCTGGGGACAAGCGACCCGTGTGGGGACAGAGTGCCATCTGCCATGGCCTCCGAGACAAGGCAGGGACAGATGGAAGCTGGGTGAAACACGCAGATGCAGAGGTGGAGGGAAGGCTTAGTGGGTCCCCCTGGGGGGAGAGGTAGGAGGGGTGAGAGGCGGAGGGCCAGCACCCTGCTGGGAGCTAGCAGTTGTCTTCTGACTCACCCCTCCCCGCCCACCTGCAGCCGGCCTCTTTCTGTAGCACCTGGAGGCGAAGATTCAACCTCATCCTCCCCCGTGGGGGCTCGGGGGCCCTGCCTGGTTTAGTCACCAGTCTGTAGCCCGGCTGGGAGCCTGGGAGCAGGTGGCAGGGCCCTGACTGCAGGGACTGCTGGTGACTCACTCCCTCAAGGTGACTGACTCAGGCTCTGTGCATGGGTAACCATAGCCCAGTAACCCAGTTCTTAGACCTGGCTCCCGAGGCCAAGGACACAGGCTGCAGGGTGGAGGCAGGGGGAGGGCGGGAAAGATGGGAGGCCAAGACCCAAGACCCCCAAGTGGAGGTCAATATACAACAACTATAAAAATCAATTGCCTTTCTCTGTAACAGCAATGTGCGATTGGAAATGATGAGGGGAAAGTCTCATTTAATATAGCAAGTCAGAAAAAAACAATGTTGAGGATAAATCTAACAAAATGTGTGTAACACCTGTACACAGAATTGCTACGTTCCCCCAGAAATCAAAGGCTTAAAAGAATGGAGAGGTATTTACCATGTTGATGAACCAGTGCTATTATTTCCTGAGCTGTTCTGTAGATTCCACACAGTTCTAATCATAGCTTTTTTTTCCCCCTCCTTGGTAGGGGTGGTAGTGGTAGAAATCAACAGATGAATTCTAGAATGTATATATGGAAAAGAAAGTAGAATTGGGAAAACAATTGGGAAAAGAACAAAGTTGGATGACTCTCTTTCCCTGATTTCAGGACATACTATACAACTGCAGAGTTAGCAAAGGGATAAATATTGATAAGATAGAGACCAGAAATAAAATCACATTATATAGTCAATTGATTTTCAGCAAAAATTCAGGGGGAAAACCATGCCTGTTACCCTAGCTAGTTAGAAGCCTGAAATCTGAGGATCATGGTTCAAAGCCAGCCCAGAGGGAAACTCCTTGAGTGCCAGAAGTGGCACTGTCACTCAAGTGGTAGAGTGCCAGCCTCATGTGAAAAAGCTAAGCAAAAGCATGAAGTTCAAGACCCAATACTCTAGTGCAAATGAACAAAAAACCCCAAAGTGTAAAGGGAGAAAGGACAGTCCTTTCCATAAATAGTGCTGGGGAAATGAAATGTTCATGTACAGTCGTTTGCCCAACTAAAAAGGAATCCTTAACCCACACTTTACACCAAAAGCAAATAACAGTGTAAACAGATCACAGACACAATATAAAATCTAGGACTGTCAAACACTAGGGGGAAAAACAGTCCAGAAAAAGAAAGCTTTTCTGATCTTGAATTAGGGCACAAATGGCAAAAGGATAAATTGGCAAGTTTGACTTCTACATGAAGAATATATGTCCTTTGAAAAACAGTGATATGAGAAGAAATGAAAATAAGATGCCGAGAGAATATGTACAAGCCACAGACACAATAAAAGGACTCGGGTTTAGAATATACAAAGGACTCTTAAAAGTCAATAATAAGGAAAACAACTGATGAAAAATGGGCCATAAAAATGTGGGCTCTCCTCCTTGAAGCAGATATACAGATGGCGTACAGACAAGCGCCGAGGAAGGGTCGTTTATCATCAGGGTAATGCAAATTGCAGTCTCAATGAAATACTACTACTTGCCCATTAGCACAGCGTTCGCAAGGACTACGCTAGCTGTCTGGAAGTGGGTGAGGCTCAGTGGTAGATGGCCTGCCTAGTTTGTACAAGGCCCTGGGGCTGATTCTCAGGCCCACAGGGAAACACATTAGCAGCTCTTGTGTGGGGCAAGTCAGACTCACACAGCAGAACCAGATCTTTGGACCGCAGTTTGTCAGTTTATTTAAAATCAAGTTCAATATGCTTGCCATATGACCTAGCTGTTTACCTAAGAGATAAAAAGGTGTGATTACGGGGCCGGGAGTTTGGCCTAGTGGTTAAAGTGCTTGCCTAGCATGCATGAAGACCCGGGTTCGATTCCTCGGTACCACATATATAGAAAAAAAGCTGGAAGTGGTGCTGAGGCTCAAGGGGTAGAGCTCTAGCCTTGAGAAAGTCCAAGGACAGTGCTCAGACCCTGAGCTCAAGCCCAGGACTGGCAAAAAAAAAAAAAAGGTGTGATTACACTAACGCCCATATGCAAATGTTGATAACCCAGATGTCCTTGGAGGGCGCATGGCTAGCCCAGACAGCAGCATAGCCACAGAGGGAGCACTATGCACTAGGAAAAAGGAACATATGACAACACAAATGAATCCGGAAGGTCTATGATGGACCACGAACATAGGCGGCAATGTGACCTCATCTCCATCTCTGTCCAGGGAAGCACCGTCCAATGTTGGCCACTGAAGCCACCAATGTGGCAGAGCCTTACAGAGTAAAATAATCACAGACAATGAGTTGGCTACCAAGGACCTGGCTGGCAGAGGGCCAGAGAGTTTCTGAGATGAGAGCAAAGTCCTAGTTCCTTTTTAACCTTTTATTTTTTTTGGTTTGCCTTTTCCAGTACCAAGTGTTGAACTGGGAGCCTCAAATGGCTCTATCATTTGAGCTGCACCTCCAGCTCGG
Organism: Megascapheus bottae; assembly: GCF_031878675.1. NCBI lineage: Eukaryota > Metazoa > Chordata > Mammalia > Rodentia > Geomyidae > Megascapheus > Megascapheus bottae. The sequence continues at coordinate 80,322,758 of NC_143514.1, forward strand.
TGTTTCGCTGGTTACTTTGAGATAGACTTTTCTTCCTGGGCTAACTTTGAACTGCCATCTTCCAGATGAGTCTTCTTGCTAGCTAAGATTATAGGTGTGAGGCACCAGTGCCTGGCTAGTATCCCGTGTGTTGATTGTGTCAGGGACTGCAGGCAGCTATCAAGCTTTCAAGCTGTCACCAAACACAGAGTCTTAGTGAATATCAATTGTATCTGCAGAATCCCCGCAGAACCCCTGAGCCTGAGTCCCTCTGGCTGCAGGACTGGGCCTGGTCTCTGAGCAACAGTCTGGAGGGCGAAAGCTAAAGACATCTGTATGCTGCAGCAATGAGTCCATGAAACATCACGAGACTTAGACCCTGGGGCTGTCACCGCCCTGGGGGACACACCCTCCTGCGACCACTCAGAAATGGCCAGATGAAAAACAAGGCTGGTGACAGGGATTTGCAAGCAAGAGCCTCTGAGGTCTCCAAGTGACCTGGGAGAGGAGAGGGGTGCAGACCCTCAGGCTTCCCCCACTAAGTGACCCCACTGAGCCAGAAGAGCCTCTGGGCCACTATCTACCAAAAGGGGGGAAAGCCAGGTGAGGGAAGGGGGAGAGAGGAGCAAAGGCGAGTTTTGTCACAGTTGTTGTCACACCATGTGGCAAGAAGTCAGATTCCCTCTGCCTAGATCAGAGTCCACTTTTTGTTCAAAGACGAAGCAAAATTCGTTTCCATCATAGCTTTGCCCCTTCCGTGGTTTTACACAAGGTACATTGAAGCAGAATCACCTGCCGCTCCAGGCCTCGAGGGAAGCCAACCTGTCTCCAGCTCCTAGAACAGCAGAGGAGGATGCTGGGATCAGACAGCCCCAAGTTGAGAGAGCAGAGATGGCGACCAGGGGTACAGGTAGCCAGGACCCCCACAGACCCCAAGGGCAGCCACAGCTGTGGATCTGAGAGAGGTCGGGGAGGCTGGAAGTGGGGAGGCCGGAGAGGGGCAGGGGAGGCAGGGGGAGGAATGGGAACGTTCGGGATGATGGGGAAACAGCTCCATGGAAACCATGGCAACGCATGCTCTGGGTGGGCGTGGGTAGTCACCAGAGGAAAGGGTGCACGAGTGGGGCGAAGGCGCTGTCTGGGTCTGGGGGCCTTTGCTCTGGTGGCCCGTGCAGATGTCTGGCAAAGTGTGTGTCGCACACGATTCCAGTGACATCTTAGCTCTGACGAACCAGGAACAAGGCCAGTTCTCTACTAAGAAAGGCAAGGAGGCCACAAGAATGAGCTGCTGACTGCAGTCCACATGGCTGGGTTCACAACCATTTCCCCATTGCCCAAGTGCATGGCGTCCATGTAAAGAGGGCCTTCAGCACATGGGGCTCTGGGGCCTTTGGACGGTGACAGGAGTCTGAGAATATCTACTGTGAAGAAGAGGGTGGAGATCAGGAGAAGATCAGGGTCAGGGTCCAGCCCAGCAGGACCCAATGACAGGCCGCTGGGCCCTGCCACCTCTCAGCAGGTCTAGCAGGGCAGCCACCCAAGGCACAGCACCCTGCCTGTGATGAGATCTCCGGGACCTCCGAGGCCTCCCTGCAAGGTGCAGCTCAGATGGGTGACCCTCTGTGGCTCTTGTCAGGATGACGCACTGCTCGGCTGGCGGGATGTAAAGCTGAGCTCCAGCAAGGAGAGGAGAAAGGGCACCCCAAGCTCACTTGGGAGCCCAGGGAAGCACCATGCCTGGGCCCCAACTCTGGGGAGACACCTGTAAATGGCTGATGGCTGATCTGGCCCTCAGCTGGCCCTCTCTGAAACTCCAGTTTTCTTTTTGAGGGGCTGCTGTGCCCCTGCCCCTGCACCCCTCCACTCAGGGCCATTCCCTGGATTGTCTAGTTCCTCTCAAGTCCTGGCCTGATAGCAGGAAATTTAAATGCCCAGATATCCCTGCAGAGACGTTATTCAAACAGAGATAAACATATTCAAGTTGAAATCGAAAACGCCTAAGGCAAATGTCTACGCAGCTTTATTTGTTCTGGAAATATTGCTTGTTGCTGTCTGGCAAAAATCAAGTGTCCTGTTAATAGCAAACAGACAAGAGACACAGGGGACGGAGGGTAGGAGGGCGCTTCTTCCTGCTGAAGCCGGGTGGTCCTGAGCCTGCCTTCCTCCAAGACATCCAGATGGGGAGCCTGGAGTGGGAGGAGGAGCCAGAATCTCTAGCCCAGCTAAACCATCACAGGTCTCACGGTGTAGGGTGGGGGTGGGGGGTAAGTGGCCGGGGAGGCAGAAACCCCCAGTGGTTTGTGAGGTGGGCCAGTCTGTCCTTGATAACCTCCCCACCCTTGACAACTCCATGATCCCACAAGAAGTTGGTCCCCAAAGTTAAGAGTCCAGCCACTTCCTGTGAGCAGCCATGCACTTTGCTGGTCACACGCCCAAGTGACTCCCAGAGGTTTACACTCTGCGACTGAGCGCAGACTCTCCTCTATTCTAATGAAATTAGCAAAAAAAATTGAGAGAAAATGGCCGAGGTTTACTGACATATCTATTGTGTGCCCTCGCTGCAGAGCTGGCTCCAACTTCCTTGAATTTGCTGGGAAGGAAAGAAAGAAGCCTTGGGTGCTTGGTCTACTTTGGGCAGTGGATGCTAAGGAGGATGCAACCCCATTCCTGTGAATCACGGCATAGAGTGGGGTCTCAGGGGCACGGGAGCTGGCATCTGGGGAGTTCTGTGGCTTTAGGGGGCCCTGGGTAGCAGGCTCTTGTTTCCAACCCATACAAATCCCTCTGTGAGTCAGACCAGAAACCTCTGGGAGGGAAGCCACTGCGGCCACCCTCCATGTCTGGGTGAAGCCTGTGGTACTTCTGGAGGAGGGCTGTGGCCCATCTGCCACACTGCTCTTCCTGCCACCCCCTGGCCTCCCAGCCCCCCCCCCTCAGTGGCTCAGCCACTGAACCCAGCCCTGCGCCTCAGCAAGGAGGGAGGGCCATGGTCCCAGCCTCTGGGAGGCTCCACTTCTCTCAAGCTGCACTGTGGCTGCCCATGACGGCTTTGCTTCCACCAGACTACAAGAATGGAGGGAGAGTCCTGTTCCTCGCCACAAACCCAGACTGAGAGTAGGAGCTGACACGTGGTGGGCACCCAGTAAATTGTCTATGACCATCTTCTTCCTCCTCCTTTTTTCCTCCTACACCCTCTTCATCCTTATCTTAACTATCTTCTCTTCCTCCTCCTCATCTGTGCTTGTGTGTGTGTGTGGGTGCACCTGTATGTGTACGTGTATGCACACACATGTGCCAGTACTGGGGTTTGAACTCAGGCCTGGGTGCTACAGCTGAGCTTTTTCACTGAAGGCTGGTACTCTACCACTTGAGCCACAGCTCCACTTCCAGCTTTTTGCTGGTTCATTGGAGATGAGTCTCACAGGCTTCCTTTCCTGGTCTGGCTTTGAGCCATGATCCTGAGAGGGCAGTGTGCTGAATAGCTAGGATTATAGGCGTGAACACCGCCCCACCTCCCACCTCCACTAGCCAATGCCTGGCCTCGGGACTTCATTTAGAAAGTGGCTCATCGCAGTCATCTTTCCAAGGCTCTGGAATGTTCTGGGAAAGCGTTTGGGTGAACCCCAGCCCTGCCCATGTCAGTGAACCACCAGTCTTATTCTGTGACTGCTGCTGCTATTTGCAAATGTATGCACCCCGACAGCTGAGCCAAGCGATCCAGAATGAGCAGACAGAGACTGGGAAGGGTGGGCAAAGTGGCTTTTATGACCCCCAAGTGGAACCCATGCTGTATCCACAGAGCCTTCAGACTCCTGGTGCCAAGCCTGGCTCAGACAGAGTGGAAGTAGGCTTCTCCCAGGAGCAGCTGCCATGGCTGAGAAGAGCAGAATGAAATCCAACTGGACAACTCTATCAGGGCTGCCCACGGGGAGGGGCGTGCTTTGCACATGGACAGTCACTTTCTGAACTTGCCCGGTGGGCTCTTGGGGAAATCCTTTCCAAGGAGTCAGATTTGCATATACATAATAGACATGTCAACACATGGAATAGACATGTCGAAACACCAAGTTTAGACCTGGTATTCATCAGAAGGGGTGAGAATGCACAATTTGTAATAATTTCTTCAAAATTCAAGAGACATTTCTGCAGACCCTGTCTCTGGCACTGGCAATGGGTAATTAATTAGACTGTCAAGGTATTTCTGGAAATAATGACTGCTGATTAAGAATTGCCTCTTCCAGACTGCTCACTGGGCGGCTCTGCCTGGCCATAGCCTCGTCAAGTTTTGTTTTTGTCTTTTCTGTAAGATTCAAGGCAGATGTGGGCAGACAGGTTCTTTCAGCTGGCCAGAATGTACAATTTGAGAAACGAAAACAAGAGGAAACATTTCCTTAGGAGAGCTGAGGTTCAATCAGGAGGCAAGATTAAAGCCAGAAGTCAAAAACGAAAAGGGGCTGGGTGCCGGTGGCTCATGCCTATAATCCTAGCCACTCAGGAGGCTGAGATCTGAGGATCATGGTTCAAAGCCATCCTGGGCACAAAAGTCCTGCGAGGCTCTTATCTCCAATTAACCACCAGAAAAGCAGAAGTGGTGCTGGTACTGTGGCTCAAAGGGTAGAGTACTAGCCTTGATCTAAAGAGCTCAGGGACAACACCCAGGTCTAGAGTTCAAGCTCCACGACTGACCAAAAAACAAAAAGGTGTGTGGGGGGGCAGGGTGTGAAATTGAACTTGCCTTTGACTTCCAGGAAATGTGCTGTCTGAGCGGCTCTCAGGAGTTCCGCTCAGAGCCAACAGGATGACGAGCCACAGAAAGACAAAATGCTTTGCTTTTACATTATCCCTGGCGTCTCCATCACCCTCTTTGCTGCCAATGGTACAAAATATGAGACACTGGTGTTTTATCTCAGTCCCTTACATCTAAATGATACCGCCAAAGAAGAAACTTCCCGAAGGAAAACGAACTTAACCCACCATGGATTTTAAATTGTAATAAAAATATAATGCTGAATGTTAAAGGTGAATTTCAATTAAGGATTCCATCATGTATTTTGCTTCAGACCATGGTTTTAAAAAAAAAAAGTACCTCACTGCCAAGAGCAACTCTCTTGCGATATCTCTTTGAAAACCAACTATTTTTTTTGAAAGCCACATTAGAAAAACACATGCGCTCTGGGGTATAAAGAAAGTGGCATTGTGTAAAATGTAATACTGAGAGCTAGATCTTAGTATATTGACATTATAAAAATGGGGGAGCAATGGGAGATAATATTTTTACAAAGGTGGCACGCATAAATGCCAACCCTACAGGCAAATTGATAGGCACTATCAATTGCCATGGGGGTTCAAGAGTGCCAGGGAGGAAACATCAGGCTGCTCCACCTCCATCAGATTCCCCCCCACGCCCCACCCCAAGCCACAGCCCAGGGTCCTGGGCACTGTGAGAGGCTTGCCACTAGATTTAGTACTAACTCCGGATCTGATTTGTTTTTCATTGTGTGGATTGAACATAAAAAGAATCATTTTAAAGTATACAATTCAGTGAGTTTTTTGAAAAAGTAAATTCAGAGTTGTATAGTCACCACTATTTATTTCCTAGATGATTTTTTTTTTAACGAATCAACAGTGGTTCCAGAAGCACCGGTGGCTCACGCTGTAATCCTAGCTGTTCAGGAGGCAGAGATCTGAGGATGTTAGTTTGAGACCAGTCTGGACAAGAAAGCTATGAGACTCTTATCTCCTATTAAGCACTAAAAAGGCCAGAAGTGGTACTGTGGCTCAGAGTGACAGAAAGTTAGTTTTAA
>NC_143514.1:83748001-83890501 GCF_031878675.1 Megascapheus bottae
TCCTGAACTCCTGTCCTCCTGTCCTCCTCCTGTCCTCCTCCTGTCCTCCTGTCCTCCTCCTGTACTCCCTGTCCTCCTGTCCTCCTCCTGTCCTCCTGTCCTCCTCCTGTCCTCCTGTCCTCCTGTCCTCCTGTCTCTGCCCTCCTGTCCTCCTCCTGTCCTCCTCCTGTCCTCCTGTCCTTCCTCCTGTCCTCCTGTCTCTCCTGTCCTCCTCGCTGTCCTCCTGTCCTCCTCTCTCCTGTCCTCCCTGTCCTCCTCCTGTCCTCCTGTCCTCCTGTCCTCCTCCTGTCCTCCTGTCCTCCTGTCCTCCTCCTGTCCTCCTGTCCTCCTCCTGTCCTCCTGTCCTCCTGTCCTCCTCCTGTCCTCCTGTCCTCCTCCTGTCCTCCTGTCCTCCTGTCCTCCTCCTGTCCTCCTCCGTCCTCCTCCTGTCCTCTCCTGTCCTCCTGTCCTCCTCCTGTCCTCCTGTCCTCCTGTCCTCCTGTCCTCCTCCTCCTGTCCTCCTGTCCTCCTGTCCTCCTCCTGTCCTCCTGTCCTTCCTCCTGTCCTCCTCCTGTCCTCCTCCTGTCCTCCTGTCCTCCTGTCCTCCTGTCCTCCTCCTGTCCTCCTCCTGTCCTCCTGTCCTCCTCCTGTCCTCCTGTCCTCCTCCTGTCCTCCTGTCCTCCTGTCCTCCTGTCCTCCTGTCCTCCTCCTGTCCTCCTGTCCTCCTGTCCTCCTGTCCTCCTCCTGTCCTCCTCCTGTCCTCCTGTCCTCCTGTCCTCCTGTCCTCCCTCCTCCTCCTGTCCTCCTGTCCTCCTCCTGTCCTCCTGTCCTCCCTGTCCTCCTGTCCTCCTGTCCTCCTGTCCTCCTCTCCTTCCTCCTGTCCTCCTGTCCTCTGTCCTCCTCCTGTCCTCCTGTCCTCCTGTCCTCCTGTCCTCCTCCTGTCCTCCTGTCCTCCTCCTGTCCTCCTGTCCTCCTGTCCTCCTGTCCTCCTCCTGTCCTCCTGTCCTCCTGTCCTCCTCCTGTCCTCCTGTCCTCCGTCCTCCTGTCCTCCTCCTGTCCTCCTCCTGTCCTCCTGTCCTCCTGTCCTCCTGTCCTCCTCCTGTCCTCCTGTCCTCCTGTCCTCCTCCTGTCCTCCTGTCCCTCCTGTCCTCCTCCTGTCCTCCTGTCCTCCTTCTGTCCTCCTGTCCTCCTCCTGTCCTCCTGTCCTCCAGTCCTCCTGTCCTCCCGTCCTCCTCCTGTCCTCCCGTCCTCCTCCTGTCCTCCTGTCCTCCTCTTGTCCTCCTGTCCTCCTGTCCTCCTGTCCTCCTCCTGTCCTCCTCCTGTCCTCCTGTCCTCCTGTCCTCCTCCTGTCCTCCTGTCCTCCTCCTGTCCTCCTGTCCTCCTGTCCTCCTCCCGTCCTCCTCCTGTCCTCCTGTCCTCCTCCTGTCCTCCTCCTGTCCTCCTGTCCTCCTGTCCTCCTCCTGTCCTCCTGTCCTCCTGTCCTCCTGTCCTCCTCCTGTCCTCCTCCTGCTCCTCCTGTCCTCCTGTCCTCCTCCTGTCCTCCTGTCCTCCTGTCCTCCTGTCCTCCTCCTGTCCTCCTGTCCTCCCTGTCCTCCTCCTGTCCTCCTCCTGTCCTTCTCCTGTCCTCCTGTCCTCCTGTCCTCCTATCCTCCCGTCCTCCTCCTGTCCTCCTGTCTCCTCCTGTCCTCCTGTCCTCCTGTCCTCCTGTCCTCCTCCTGTCCTCCTGTCCTCCTCCTGTCCTCCTGTCCTCCTGTCCCTCTCCGTCCTCCTCCTGTCCTCCCGTCCTCCTCCTGTCCTCCTCCTGTCCTCCTGTCCTCCTGTCCTCCGTCCTCCTCTTGTCCTCCTCCTGTCCTCCTGTCCTCCTCCTGTCCTCCTGTCCTCCTCCTGTCCTCCTGTCCTCCTGTCCTCCTCCTGTCCTCCTGTCCTCCCGTCCTCCTCCTGTCCTCCTCCTGTCCTCCTCCTGTCCTTCTCCTGTCCTCCTGTCCTCCTGTCCTCCTATCCTCCCGTCCTCCTCCTGTCCTCCTGTTCTCCTCCTGTCCTCCTGTCCTCCTGTCCTCCTCCTGTCCTCCTGTCCTCCTCCTGTCCTCCTGTCCTCCTGTCCTCCTGTCCTCCCGTCCTCCTCCTGTCCTCCCGTCCTCCTCCTGTCCTCCTCCTGTCCTCCTGTCCTCCTGTCCTCCCGTCCTCCTCCTGTCCTCCTCCTGTCCTCCTGTCCTCCTCCTGTCCTCCTGTCCTGTCCTCCTCCTGTCCTCCTGTCCTCCTCCTGTCCTCCTCCTGTCCTCCTGTCCTCCTCCTGTCCTCCTGTCCTCCTGTCCTCCTATCCTCCCGTCCTCCTCCTGTCCTCCTGTCCTCCTCCTGTCCTCCTGTCCTCCTGTCCTCCTCCTGTCCTCCTGTCCTCCTGTCCTCCCGTCCTCCTCCTGTCCTCCTGTCCTCCTGTCCTCCTCCTGTCCTCCTGTCCTCCTCCTGTACTCCTCCTGTCCTCCTGTCCTCCTTCTGTCCTCCTGTCCTCCTTCTGTCCTCCTGTCCTCCAGTCCTCCTGTCCTCCCGTCCTCCTCCTGTCCTTCCGTCCTCCTCCTGTCCTCCTGTCCTCCTCTTGTCCACCTGTCCTCCTGTCCTCCTGTCCTCCTCCTGTCCTCCTCCTGTCCTCCTGTCCTCCTGTCCTCCTCCTGTCCTCCTGTCCTCCTCCTGTCCTCCTGTCCTCCTGTCCTCCTCCTGTCCTCCTGTCCTCCTGTCCTCCTCCCGTCCTCCTCCTGTCCTCCTGTCCTCCTCCTGTCCTCCTCCTGTCCTCCTGTCCTCCTGTCCTCCTCCTGTCCTCCTGTCCTCCTGTCCTCCTGTCCTCCTCCTGTCCTCCTCCTGTCCTCCTGTCCTCCTCCTGTCCTCCTCCTGTCCTCCTGTCCTCCTGTCCTCCTGTCCTCCTCCTGTCCTCCTGTCCTCCTGTCCTCCCGTCCTCCTCCTGTCCTCCTCCTGTCCTCCTGTCCTCCTGTCCTCCTGTCCTCCTATCCTCCCGTCCTCCTCCTGTCCTCCTGTTCTCCTCCTGTCCTCCTGTCCTCCTGTCCTCCTGTCCTCCTCCTGTCCTCCTGTCCTCCTGTCCTCCTGTCCTCCCGTCCTCCTCCTGTCCTCCCGTCCTCCTCCTGTCCTCCTGTCCTCCTCCTGTCCTCCTGTCCTCCTGTCCTCCTCCTGTCCTCCTGTCCTCCTCCTGTCCTCCTGTCCTCCTGTCCTCCTCCTGTCCTCCTGTCCTCCTGTCCTCCTGTCCTCCTCCTGTCCTCCCGTCCTCCTCCTGTCCTTCTGTCCTCCTCCTGTCCTCCTGTCCTCCTGTCCTCCTGTCCTCCTCCTGTCCTCCTGTCCTCCTGTCCTCCTGTCCTCCTCCTGTCCTCCTCCTGTCCTCCTGTCCTCCTCCTGTCCTCCTGTCCTCCTGTCCTCCTGTCTTCCTGTCCTCCTCCTGTCCTCCTGTCCTCCTCCTGTCCTCCTGTCCTCCTGTCCTCCTCCTGTCCTCCTGTCCTCCTCCTGTCCTCCTGTCCTCCTGTCCTCCTCCTGTCCTCCTCCTGTCCTCCTGTCCTCCTCCTGTCCTCCTGTCCTCCTGTCCTCCTCCTGTCCTCCTGTCCTCCTGTCCTCCTGTCCTCCTCCTGTCCTCCTCCTGTCCTCCTGTCCTCCTCCTGTCCTCCTGTCCTCCTGTCCTCCTGTCTTCCTGTCCTCCTCCTGTCCTCCTGTCCTCCTCCTGTCCTCCTGTCCTCCTGTCCTCCTCCTGTCCTCCTGTCCTCCTCCTGTCCTCCTCCTGTCCTCCTGTCCTCCTCCTGTCCTCCTGTCCTCCTGTCCTCCTCCTGTCCTCCTGTCCTCCTGTCCTCCTGTCCTCCTCCTGTCCTCCTGTCCTCCTGTCCTCCTCCTGTCCTCCTGTCCTCCTCCTGTCCTCCTCCTGTCCTCCTGTCCTCCTCCTGTCCTCCTCCTGTCCTCCTGTCCTTCTCCTGTCCTCCTGTCCTCCTGTCCTCCTCCTGTCCTCCTCCTGTCCTCCTGTCCTCCTGTCCTCCTGTCCTCCCGTCCTCCTCCTGTCCTCCTGTCCTTCTCCTGTCCTCCTGTCCTCCTGTCCTCCTCCTGTCCTCCTCCTGTCCTCCTCCTGTCCTCCTCCTGTCCTCCTGTCCTCCTCCTGTCCTCCTCCTGTCCTCCTGTCCTCCTCCTGTCCTCCTGTCCTCCTGTCCTCCAGTCCTCCTCCTGTCCTCCTCCTGTCCTCCTGTCCTCCTGTCCTCCTCCTGTCCTCCTCCTGTCCTCCTGTCCTCCTGTCCTCCTCCTGTCCTCCTGTCCTCCTGTCCTCCTGTCCTCCTCCTGTCCTCCTGTCCTCCCGTCCTCCTCCTGTCCTCCTGTCCTCCTCCTGTCCTCCTGTCCTCCTCCTGTCCTCCTGTCCTCCTCCTCTCCTCCTGTCCTCCTGTCCTCCTCCTGTTCTCCTGTCCTCCTGTCCTCCTGTCCTCCTCCTGTCCTCCTGTCCTCCTCCTGTCCTCCTGTCCTCCTGTCCTCCCGTCCTCCTCCTGTCCTCCTGTCCTTCTCCTGTCCTCCTGTCCTCCTGTCCTCCTCCTGTCCTCCTGTCCTCCTGTCCTCCTCCTGTCCTCCTCCTGTCCTCCTGTCCTCCTCCTGTCCTCCTGTCCTCCTGTCCTCCAGTCCTCCTCCTGTCCTCCTCCTGTCCTCCTGTCCTCCTGTCCTCCTCCTGTCCTCCTCCTGTCCTCCTGTCCTCCTGTCCTCCTGTCCTCCTCCTGTCCTCCTGTCCTCCTCCTGTCCTCCTGTCCTCCTGTCCTCCTGTCCTCCTCCTGTCCTCCTCCTGTCCTCCTGTCCTCCTATCTTCCTGTCCTCCTCCTGTCCTCCTGTCCTCCTCCTGTCCTCCTGTCCTCCTGTCCTCCTCCTCTCCTCCTGTCCTCTTGTCCTCCTGTCCTCCTGTCCTCCTCCTGTCCTCCTGTCCTCCTCCTGTCCTCCTGTCCTCCTGTCCTCCTCCTGTCCTCCTGTCCTCCTCCTGTCCTCCTGTCCTCCTGTCCTCCTCCTGTCCTCCTGTCCTCCTCCTGTCCTCCTGTCCTCCTGTCTTCCTGTCCTCCTCCTGTCCTCCTGTCCTCCTCCTGTCCTCCTGTCCTCCTTCTGTCCTCCTCCTGTCCTCCTCCTGTCCTCCTGTCCTCCTGTCCTCCTCCTGTCCTCCTGTCCTCCTGTCCTCCTGTCCTTCTGTCCTCCTGTCCTCCTCCTGTCCTCCTGTCCTCCTCCTGTCCTCCTGTCCTCCTGTCCTCCTGTCCTCCTGTCCTCCTGTCCTCCTCCTGTCCTCCTGTCCTCCTCCTGTCCTCCTGTCCTCCTGTCCTCCTCCTGTCCTCCTGTCCTCCTCCTGTCCTCCTGTCCTCCTCCTGTCCTCCTGTCCTCCTGTCCTCCTCCTGTCCTCCTGTCCTCCTCCTGTCCTCCTGTCCTCCTGTCCTCCTCCTGTCCTCCTGTCCTCCTGTCCTCCTCCTGTCCTCCTGTCCTCCTCCTGTCCTCCTGTCCTCCTGTCCTCCTCCTGTCCTCCTGTCCTCCTCCTGTCCTCCTCCCGTCCTCCTGTCCACTTGTCCTCCTGTCCTCCTCCTGTCCTCCTGTCCTCCTCCCCTCCTGTCCTCCTGTCCTCCTCCCCTCCTGTCCTCCTCCCCTCCTCCCCTCCTGTCCTCCTCCCCTCCTGTCCTCCTGTCCTCCTCCTCCCCTCCTGTCCTCCTCCTCCCCTCCTGTCCTCCTCCTCCCCTCCTGTCCTCCTGTCCTCCTCCTGTCCTCCCCTCCTGTCCTCCTGTCCACCGGTGTCGGGCCGCCCCTCCTCCCCTCCTGTCCTCCTGTCCTCCTGTCCTCCTCCTGTCCTCCTGTCCTCCTGTCCTCCTGTCCTTCTGTCCTCCTGTCCTCCTCCTGTCCTCCTGTCCTCCTCCTGTCCTCTTGTCCTCCTGTCCTCCTGTCCTCCTGTCCTCCTCCTGTCCTCCTGTCCTCCTCCTGTCCTCCTGTCCTCCTGTCCTCCTGTCCTCCTCCTGTCCTCCTGTCCTCCTCCTGTCCTCCTGTCCTCCTGTCCTCCTCCTGTCCTCCTCCTGTCCTCCAGTCCTCCTGTCCTCCTCCTGTCCTCCTGTCCTCCTCCTGTCCTCCTCCCGTCCTCCTGTCCACTTGTCCTCCTGTCCTCCTCCTGTCCTCCTGTCCTCCTGTCCTCCTCCTGTCCTCCTCCTGTCCTCCTGTCCTCCTGTCCTCCTCCTGTCCTCCTCCTGTCCTCCTGTCCTCCTGTCCTCCTCCTGTCCTCCTGTCCTCCTCCTGTCCTCCTGTCCTCCTGTCCTCCTCCTGTCCTCCTCCTGTCCTCCTGTCCTCCTGTCCTCCTCCTGTCCTCCTCCTGTCCTCCTCCTGTCCTCCTCCCGTCCTCCTGTCCACTTGTCCTCCTGTCCTCCTCCTGTCCTCCTGTCCTGCTGTCCTCCTCCCCTCCTGTCCTCCTCCCCTCCTCCCCTCCTGTCCTCCTCCCCTCCTGTTCTCCTGTCCTCCTCCTCCCCTCCTGTCCTCCTCCTCCCCTCCTGTCCTCCTGTCCTCCTCCTGTCCTTCCCTCCTGCCCTCCTGTCCACCGGTGCCGGGCCGCCCCTCCTCCCCTCCTGTCCTCCTGTCCTCCTGTCCTCCTCCTGTCCTCCTGTCCTCCTCCTGTCCTCCTGTCCTCCTGTCCTCGTCCTGTCCTCCTCCCCTCCCTACTCTTCTCCTCCCATCCCTCCTGTTCTCCTTCCCTCCCTCCTGTCCTCCCCCCTCTCATCTTCCTTCCCCCTCCCTGCCCTGTGTCCCCCTCTGGTCCTGACATCCCCCCTCCTTCCCCCGTCCTGTGTCCACTCCTCCCCTGCCCCCTCCCCGGCCCCCTCCTGTGCTTCCTTCCCACAAAGCCCTAGCACCCAGGCATGAAAGGGTCCTGGGCTCTGGCCGGCTCCCTCTGCTTTGCCTCCTTCCTGCGGGGTGGACTCTGCCTTCATTCCACAGATTCTCCATCCTCGCCGGTGCCAGGCAGTGAGGTGACCCTGCTGAGGGCGGGGCGGCCCCAGGCCAGCCCGGGCATGGCTCGCAGGGTTGAAGCAGGGATGGCCGGGTCAGAGCCCAGTCTTCTGGAGAAGGCTGGGCAGGAGGCCTGCCGTGACGGGGCCCTGGAAGCCCTCCTTTTCACACCCCCCGTGGGCTGGGTGGCCACACCTGTGAACCCCACACCCTCAGGGTGTGGCTGGAGGACGGGCTGACTCCAGAAGTTGACCCCCCCCACCACAGAGGGGACCGGGAGCGTGGCCTGGTGGTAGAGTGCCCTCGTAGCGGGCACAAAGCCCTGTTGTCTCACAGATGCCCTGCCCCTCCTCTGCCACGGCCTCCGGAGCACCGTCCCTCTCCTGGCGCTGGGCTGTTTGCCTGTCTGCCTGGGCCCCACTGTGGCCCCACCGCGGGGTTCACCTGACTTCTTCCTTCCCCGCTTGGGACGCACACTCACGGCCTTGCAAGTTGTTGCTATGGGCTGGGATTCTCTTCATTTTGTTTTTTTTTCCTGGATAAGAGCCTGGCTTAGCCAAACGCCCGTGGCTCACAGCTACTCAGAGGCTCATCTGAAGATCGAGGTTCAAAGCCCGCTGGGACATGGAAGTCCATGAGACTCATCAATTGACCACCAGAAAACTGGAGGTGACGCCGTGGTTCAAGTAGTAGAATGCAAGCCTAGTGGTAGAGCTGAAGAGCTCGGGGACAGCGCCCAGGCCCTGGGCTAGGGTGCTAACCTTGGGCTGAAGAGCTCGGGGACAGCGCCCAGGCCCTGAGTTCAAGCCCCATGAAAAAGAGCCTGGCTAATCTGTGGGCCCTGGCCGGCGCTTCGCCTCCCAGATGTCCAGGTCCCAGCCAGCCTCTCCCGCACACTGGCCTTCAGACCTCAAATCCGCCTTTGACAGGGTTCCATTCTCCCCAAGATGCTTCAGTCCTGAGCTCTGATGCCTTCTCACAGCCTCTAAACCCAGGGTGCCCGGGCTTCTCACCCCAGGAACAGGGGCGGGGAGGCACCTCCCCCCTCCTCATGTCTGCCAACCTCTTGTTCCCAAGGACTCCCCCAAACAGTGCTCGCTGTTGACCCTACCTCCTACAGCCTGCAGTCACCATCTGCAGCAGACCCTTGAAGCTCCCTCCACAAGTCCCCAGAACCCACCCTCAGCCGCCTCCCGCTGCGACTCCTGGCTGGCCAGCACAGCGTGCGGTGGACACGGGTCAGTCCCTGGCTGTCACCATGCTTGGGTGAGCCCAGTCTTTCCCCAGCCGCACTCCCCATGGACCCTGCGACCCTCCCATCTTTCTCCCACCAGCGGCCCGGCTCACTCTCCCCAGCCACTGACCTTGCCGCCTCTGGCCTCAGAGCCTTTGCACAAGCAGCTCCCCAGGTATCTGCCAGACTGATACAGTGCTTCTGTGAGTCTACACACTGTTCTGGCCCCCACGCGTGGCCTGTGCCCGCCCCGCCCTGAAGGGGCGACCCTGCTCTATCAGTGTGGGGATCGGGAGGAGCAGCAGCCCGTCACCCCAGTCCCTGCGTGTGGTGCCCAGAGGACCCTGCTGGCCAGTGCCAGACCTGCAGCTGCCCCGTGCTTGGCTGCTGGCCTCCCTCACGTGATGCTGTGTCATTTCATGGGAGGGCTAGGACCTCGCTGGGGACATGCCTCTGGCCCGGGGTGGGTAAGGAACCATTGCCGTCTCTGTGGGGTGACACTGGGTCCCCTGACTCTGCTTCTTGGGCATAGCCCCTCCAAGCCCCTGGCACACACTGCTCCCCAGTCCTCTGGCAGCCTTGGACCCTGGCTGAGGAGGAGCCCCAAGAGGCCCCGGTGTGTTCTGGAAGCTGCTGCCAAAGCCACCAGCAGGCCTTGTCCCCTGAGGCCCCGGCCTCCCACGGTGGTAGTGGCTGATTTCTGTGGGGACTGGGAAGGGAGAGGATGCCCAGACCAGGGCAGAAGTTAGCAGAGGTCTCCTCCCCAGTCCTGGCCGGTCCAGCCTGAGGATGGGGGATCGCATTCTCTGTCCCCACACTGAGGGCCGGAGGGTCACCCCAAAGAGGGTGTCACCCACCCAGCCCCCACCTCCCTCGCCTGGAAGGGCGGCCACTCCACCCCCCACTCTGCCCTGGAAGCCTCTGGAAGCTGGGGTTGGGTCACAGGCAGTGGCAGTCAGGTCAGGCTGGGGAGGCGAGCAGGCCAAGAACGCTGCCAGTGTGGCAGCCATGTCATGCAGCCTGAGACGCCCTGTCACCCGGCCAAACAGCGTCTGCTCCTGAGCTCACAGACCACTCCCCCTCTTGCTGGGTCACTTGTGTCCCCAAGGCCTCTCTAGGAACCTGGCACAGCGGGACCGGGTGACAAGTCCCCTGGGAAAGCGGGGCCAGGCCCCCGGGGAGGGCCCGGTGACTGGGGGTTCCTAGTGCCGCCAGGCTGCTGGGGAGTCAGCCTGAAGACCCTCCCCGGGGCAGGCCGAGGCGGTGACCCTGGGAACTGCAGGCAGCGGGAGGAATGCGCCGTGGTGGTGAAGGGCCCTGGAGGGGCCTGGGGCGAGGCCCCCTCGACAGTTTGCACGTCAAGACCGCACACCTCCCTGAGGACAAGATTGTTCCCCAGATGGACAACATTAGCGGATCATAAAAGCCACATGGAAGACGGTGTGGTGCTGTCGCCTGTCATCCCAGCTACTCAGGAGGCTGAGGTCTGAGGATCAAGGTTCAAAGCCACCCTGGGCGCAAAAGGAGCTGAGACTCTTATCTCCAATGAACCTCTGGAAAACAGGAAGTGGGGCTGGGCTCAGGGACAATGCCCAGGCCTAGGGAGAGGGTGGTAGCCTTGAACTAAAGAGCTCAGGGACAGTGCCCAGGCCCAGAGTTCCAGCCCCATGACACCCCCCCACACACACACAAAAGCCACATGGAGGCCTGTTCACTCCTGTAATACCAGGGCCAGCCAGGGCAAGAAGTTTTCCAGACCCCATCTCACAAATAAGCAAAGGATGGTGGCAGGCAGTTGTCCCCAGCTACCAGAGAGAAAGCCCAAGGCTGGCCCTGAGCAAAACGAGGGCCCTACTCCAGAACAACTAAAGCAAAGCAACTTGGGGCATGGCTCAAGGGCAAAGTACCTGCCTAGCAAACACAAGGCTCTAATTCAAACCCCAGCAACCACATGGGTAGATAGCCAGGCCATGCATGCATGCATGCACACATGAGTACATACATGCGTTGATAAAAGCACACGGCTTAAGGTAAAATTTCAGCCATCTGAGCCTCTCCCTAAGAGCCTGGGTGCTGGGGCCTCAGCCTTCTGGCGCCACCAAGGAGAGCCAGGCCTGTCCCCCAGGCTCCAGGGAGGTCTGGCTCCACTGGTGACAGCAGTCTTACCCTCTGGCCCTCTTCCACACAAGAGAAAGTTTATGTCAGTGAGACGCCCATCTCCACACACACCACCCTTCATGAACCTGCCCTCCACATTCGTCCCAGCCCCACGCCGAGGTCATCCTGCTGGGTGTGGGCCTGGCCAGCCGTCACCGGCCACAGGAAGGCCGAGAGCGTTTACGGCGGGGCTGGCCTCCCACGGCGGAGGGAGACAGGACAGCAGATGTTTCCTTTCTTTGTCATTCGTCATGGGATTTGGAAAAGCTAAGGCCACAATATCCTCTCCATGCATCCATCCTTCTGTGCAGTAATGCATCCTTCCCCGAATCTTCCATTTATCCACGCATGCATCCTTCCGTCCATCCACCCATCCATCCGGGAGTCCATTCCTTCATGCATCCACTCATCCATTTGTTTGTCCTGACAGCTAGCCAGCCATGTGCTCATCCATAATCACATGCACCTAGGAATGCATCTTTATCCGTGTGTTCATGTGTATATCTACCATCCACCTGTGCAGCCTTCCATCCATGCATCCTCCTGTTCACAGGTGCATGCATGCCTCCACCTGTGCAGCCTTCCATCCCTCCCTGTGTGCGCACATCCGAGGCGTTTGAGAGGCTCCCAGCCGTAAGCGTGCTGGTGGTGGGGGTAGGACACTGGGTCAGCATGTCACACGGCCGCAGTGACAGCCGATGGGTGTGGGGAGAGTGGGTGCTAGAAGAGGCCGTGGCTCTTGGACGTGAGGACCTGTGAAGTTGGGGGAAAGGTGTGGCCTCCAGGGATGAGGAGTTCTGAGCAAGCCAGGGCTGTGGAAACGCAAGGGAAGAGCTGGGGCGCCAGGCAGTTGGGGAGGCCCCGCCTTTGGCCTGTGACTGGACAGACGTGCGTTCTTGAGTCCAGGCCTCTGGACTGGCCCTCGTGATTGACCCTAGAGTACGCGGCCCCTCCTTGCGCTCGTTGCTGGTCTGTCTGGAGGGCGGCCTGCCTGGCGCGCAGTGCTCAGCTTCCCCAGGAGAGGGCAGGAGAGGGCCATCACGGAGGTAGTCCCTACCCTGCTTCCAGGCCAGGGCACTGGTGCTGGCCAGGAGGCAGGGGCCCTCGGGGGTGAGTCCCTCCATGACCCTAGCCCCCTCTGCCCCCCCCCCCCCGCACGGCTCCTCGCCTCCTGCTGCACTCCTCAGGCTCCTGCCCTCACAACCTCCTCCACCGCCAGCCTTCAACCTGGCCCCTAGCCAGCCACTTCCGCCTGACCCCACAGCCTGCTCCACCCTCACCCCGGGGGCTTTGCCTCCTGCCTCCTACGACAGCTCTGGGGCTGTTCAGCTGACTGGCTTTGGTGACTCACGCCTGTAATCCTGGCCACACAGGAGGCTGAGATCTGAGGGCCTTGGTTCAAAGCCCAAGGGGGGAAGGAAAGCTCTGGAGACACTTATCTCAACTAACCACCCAAAAGCCAGAAGTGGAGCTGAAGTAGTGTTAACCTTGAGCAACAAAGCTCAGAGGCAGCACCCAGTCCCTAAGTTCAAGCCTCAAGACTGTCACATCAAAACACACACACACACAGAAACTTTTTAAATCCACAGACTGCATGTGTGTGCATGAGGGAGGGAGGGAGGGAATGAGGGAGAGGGGGGGGCGCTCTTCATGGAGGTACTGAAGGATGCTGTGTCCAGTGCAGTCAGGAGAGGGCAGCACTGTGTCTGGGGTGGGAGAAGGTGACCAGGAGACCCAGGGGCGGAAGGACAGCCAACAGCTGGGCGGTCTCTTCCCAGCCGCCCCTGCATGGAGCCTGAGGCCATCTCTGGGCTTTCCCTCCCCCCACCATGGGTCATGGGGCTTTGAACAGCCTGGACGCTGTCCCTGAGCTCTTCAGCTCAAGGCTACCACCCTACCCCTTGAGCCAAGCCCCACTTCCCATTTTCTAGGTAAGACTCTCAGGTCCTCTTGTGCCTGATCCCCAGAGCTCAGCTTCCTGAGTAGCTGGGATCGCAGGTGTGAGCCACCGCGCCCGGCTTAGAAATAGATGAGTCTTCTTCCAGCTGGAATGACCAGGGTGAGAGGTACTGGTGGCCGGCAGCAGAGTCCATGTGGACTTCGTGTGACCTCAGCTCGTTGGCCCTTGAGACAGAAAGTCACCTGTTCACACAGGAGGCACATGGCAATCCACACTCACGCAGACACACAGACACGTGCTCTGGCACACGCAGGCACACACATGCGCAGACAGACACACACCTTGGTGTGCAGTGAGGCACACACTCACCTTGGCACACGCACACAGACATGCACCCTGACACACGCAGGCACACACGTGCAGATGCATGCCCTGGTGTTGCCTCAGGCACACACGCGCCCTGACACAAGCCCTGGCACACGCAGGCACACACATGCACAGACACGCGTCCTGGCGTGCACTCAAGCCAGGCGCAGCCACTCTGCAGGACATAGGAGGCAAACCCCTGCTGGGCCGTGTTGGCCTAGGCAAGCAGCAGATGGACAAACAGGACCCTGTCCAGCAGGCGGCTCTGCCCAGAAGGCCTTGCAGCCTGGCCCTCCCCTCACCTCAGCTCCCTGGCCCAGGAAGAATGTGGATGCTGGTGCTGAGGGAAGCAGGGTCTGGGCCACCCCCAGCTGAAGGCCCGGCCCCAGGACCTGTGCTTCCCTGAGCCAAGGTGGCTGCCCAGAGCTTATGCCCCTGAGCCACACAAGGACACCTGAGATGGGCCTGGAAAGAGAGGCCAGATTCTTCTCTGAGCAGGGGCACTCAAGGCCAAGGCTGTTTGGCATGGAAGCGTCTCCTAACTGGGAAGAGGGGAGAGAGGGGCAGGGGTGAGGAGCCAGCTGGACCTGAGTCCTTCTCTCTGTGAGGCCAGCGTCTGTCCTGAACTTGGAGGTCTTCATATGGGATGTGGGAGCCATTCTGCCCCCTCCCAGGTCCCCACCCCTGCCTGGATACCCTGGGAAAACGCAGGATGCACCCTGAGCCAGGCCTAGGACCCTGGGGAGTCCTGGAATTCAGGCATCTCCAGGAGTCAGGGAACTGAAGTCATGGCAAGACTGCCCTTTGTTTCCCTGCTTCTGGGTCTTTCCAGGAGCTTCATTCACTAGGCGTCCAGCACAGGAAAAAGCCAGCTCAAGTTCATCTGCATCTGTGACTCTACGTGGTCTTTGTGTCTAGCCAGTTGCGACCCCTTCTTACCTCTCCATGCTGTGGGTGTCTGGATGTGGATTCGCAGGCCTGCACTGGGCCCTGCTGCCTGGCCCAGTCCAGCCTGCCGGGGACCCGGTCAGCAGCTCTTACCCCTGAAGCCTACCCAGCATGCGCCACAGCCAACATGGCCGCTGACGAAGCTGCCAGCCCTGTGAGGGGCCGCAGAAGACACAAGACTGCTGGATCTGAGACAAAGGGTGTCACCACTCTCTGCACAGCGAGTGGGTGGACATGCTGGCACCAGACCCTGGCCCCGGATCCCTGAGGGTCAATGAGGCCTCACCCAAATGGGGTTGTCAGAGGGGGGGGGGTCACAGGACTGCTGGCCGACCCGAGAGGAGAGGGCTCTGCCTGTAACCCCAGAACCCAGAAAAAGAGCTCGGGCAAGGTGCAGGTGCACTGGCCTGGTTAAGGCTCCCCAGCAGGAATCCCCTGCCAGACCTACCAGGTCCTCGGTGCCCCTGAGTACTGACTGGGCACCCTTTAGCCCCTGGGTCTCAGCAGAACCCCCCAGGGTCCCTTTCTCAGCTTCAGGAAGCCCCATCAGCTCCCCAGGGGCCCAGGAGCAGGCTGAATCGTGACCTTCCTGGTCTCCCAGCCCTACCCTCCAAGGACAAGGGCCTGGCACCTGGCACTGCCTGGGTCTCCTCACCCTCCCTGGTGCCCTGAGGGTCTTCTGATAAGCCAGATCCCAGATTATCCCCGCCCTGCCTCTGGCCTCAGTCAGGCAGAATGAGGGAAGCCAGTGCATGGAGGTACTTAGCATCTGCTTGTGCTGATAGCACTGGCTCCTCCCTGGGGCTGGAAAATGTATCTATGTTCTCCTCCTTACCCCATGGCTTGTCTGGGGGGCAGCCTCTTGACTGAGCAGCAATCCCCACCCCAAGAATGCACACCCGCCCCAGGTCTGAGGCTGTGGCTTTATGTGGAAGTAGGATGTTTGCAGATGAAGTTAGTTTTCCTGGACCGTCTTAGAGCAAGAAGGCTGGAGGAGGCATTCGCACCCCATCTAGTTCACACCCACAATCCCAGCGACTGGAGAGGCAGAGACTGGAAGGCCTCAGGAGTTCAAAGCCAGGTAAGATTAGAAAGACGTCCTTTATGTCAAAAAGAACATCAAAATAGGAGAGCTGGGCCAGGACTTTGGCCTAGTGGTAGAGTGCCTGCCTAGCATGCATGAAGGCCCAGGTTTGATTCCTCAGTACCACGTACATAGAAAAAAGTTGGAAGTGGTGCTGTGGTTCACGTGGTAGAGCTCTAGCCTTGAGAAAGTCCAAGGACAGCGCTCAGGCCCTGAGTTCAAGCCCCACAACTGGCAAAAAATAAAAATAAGAGAGCTGATTGTGGTTCAATTAGTCAAAGTCCTGCCTAGCAGGTGGGAGAGACCCAGGTTCAATCTCCAGAGAGGACTGGACGCTGCTTAACATGTGCACTGCCTTGGGCTCTAAATAAGTCACTAAGGCACGAGAAAGCTCACATGAAACAAGGGCCCAGAAGCACCCCTCTGTAGGAGCCTCTGTGGGAGCCAGCCCTGGCTCACCCCTGGTCTACCACTCAGAGAATGGAGATGTTGAGCCCCTGCAGGCCTCTGTGCTTTGCCATGACCTCTGGCCAGCCCTGAGCAGTGGCCTGGCCTACCAGCCCCTGAGCGGCTGGCTGCACTGAGAGGAGGCACAGGCTGGTGGGGCCCACCCTCCCCCTTAGCCCCTCCCCTGACAGCAGGCCGCCTCACTTGCTCCAGGCTCTGGGTGGAGCCATGGAGCCACCCAGCCATGGCAGTGATGGCGCTGGTGGCCCCCTCAGCTGCAGCCCTGGACTGGCCCAGCCTTCAGTCTGCTCCATCATCCTGGAATCCTAGAAGGGGGTGTTTGAGAAGCACCAGTCCTCCCCTCCCTGCTTCCTGCCCTGTCACTACGTGGGCAGAAATAGCAGTGTGCGGGCTGGAGGGAGTGATTGCTGGCTGCGGAACCAGGCGAAGGCTGCGGCCCAGGTGGGCCCGGCTGCGTGGGAGCCGAGGCAGTTGCAAAGGCCGGCTTTAAATAGATCCCCGTGGGTACACGCCACAGAAAGAGGGCAGCCTGCAGGCAGCGAGGAGGCAGGGCAGAGCCAGACGCTGGGGTGGCGCAGGCCCTGGCATGGAGGGGGATCTGAGGTGAGCCAGCAGCTCCCACCGCCCTCTCTCCCACCGCCCTCTTCCTCCCTTCCCCTCTCTCACCTTCTCTCTCCCTCAAAGAGCCAGGGCAGGAGTCGACCCTGTCTGGCTCCCTTCTGGCAGGAGCTGCATTGTCCTTAGGAAGATAGCCATGTGCCCTCTCGAGCCCAGCCAGGCCTTGGCCCTGTTTGCCATATGAGGTCTGGGAGCGCTCTGGGACATGTCTCTGTGGGAATCCTGCAGAAAGACACACGGAGCACAGGGGCTGGTGGGGAATGTCCCCTGGTCGTGGACCCGAGCGAGGCTGCTTCCACCTGCGGTGGCAGAGCCTGAAGCCTCAGCCAGCCCAGATCCCGCTTCTCTGTGCTCCGCTGGCTGAGACTCGTTCCTGGCCACCCAGGCGCCCAGCCCCCATGCTAGTCCCGCCTGGCCCCCAGCACAGGCCACCCTAGGGCAAGGAGGGCGAGCTTAGCGGAGAGAGGCCTCTGATTTAGAGCCCCAGGCGAAGTGCATGTGTTGGGCCAGTGACATTACCACTAGCAGCCTCCTGGGGCTGCCAGAGGCCAGTGGCAGAGGCGTCCTGTGCCGATTGACCACGCACTGCCAAGCCCGCCAGGAGAGCACGCCGGACTGGCACCATCCGGAAACGCCCGATCCTGGCCTCACGCCCCCAGCCCCTGCTAGCTGTGGCCAGCAGAGCAGTCAGGCTGCTAATTGCACCCTTCTTTTCTTCTGAGCAGGATGAGTGGCGCTGGGGAAAAGCTGGATGACTGATTAAGTACTGCCTGCCGTGTGCTCTGATGGACGTGGGTCTTGGCGCTGCAGCTGAAGTCTCCGGTGCACAGGGACTAGATGGTGCTTGCCGAGGCTGAGGGGCCTCCAAGTTCCCACCACAACCAAGAGGCACCACGGTGGCTCCCTGGATCCGAGCCCAACCAGGGGTCAGAGCTGGGAGCCCCCCAAGGAGCTTCCTCTTGTGCCATGTCTGCCCTTGGCCCTGGGATTTGGAAAAGCCGTCTCAAAAAGCATGCAGCAGCCAGGCATTGATGGCTTCCGCCTGTAATCCCAGCTACTCAGAAGGCATCAAGGTTCAAAGCCAGCCTAGACACACAAACCTGGGAGACTTTTATCTCCAATTAACCAGAAAAGGCCATATGTAACAGTGTGACTCAAGGGTAGAGTGCCAGCCTTGAATGAAAAGCTGAGTGAGAGCAGCAGGTCCCTGAGTTCAAGCCCCAGCACCTGCAGCACACACACACACAAACACACACACACACACACACACACGCACGCACGCACACACACCACACACACACAAACACCACACATACACACGCGCGTACGCACACTCATACATGCACATACACATGCACGCACGCACGCGCACACACACATGCATGCACACACACATGCACACACAAATACCACACACACACACGCACACACACAGGCACACATGCATGTACATGCACACAGCTGGCCCCTCTGGGCTCCTGTCTTGATGCAGCATCTGCCTCTGGGGCTGGCTCTGCCCGTCTCCTGACTGAGCAGACCCCAGCTCTAGCTGTAGATTCACCTGAGCAGTCTCTAGAGAGGTCGGTGGGCATCCCTGGACGCCGGGCCCAGAACAGTGCTCTAACAGGAACCACTGCCCTCAGCCAGTTCAAGGTTTTATTTCATGCTGGGACCTAAGAGGCCTTACAGGGCCTTCTCCACCAGTCCATGGTAAGAGGCCCTCCACCCCACCCTCTCACGCAGAGTGAAGGCCTAGAAACCAGGAGGGGTCTGAGGACCCCACGCATGCCCCCCTGAGTCTGCCCAGTTAGCAGGAAGCAGAGGCTGGTCTCTTGAGGCTGGGGTTAGGTGGAAGGAGGCCTCGGCCTCGCACATTCTAAGAGTGTCCTGGCCACGTCTGCTCTGGAGCTCCACACAGGCTCTTGCTCTGGCAGGAGCAGCCCCACAGCAGGCCAGGTGCCGGGGCTACATGAGGGGGGCGGCTCACATGGTGTAGGCTGCCCAGTAGATGACATTGACAGCGGCAAAGGCCGCAGGAAACACCGCACGGGCATAGATGTCGATGGTGTCTGCGTCGATGGGCTTGAACCGGGCACGGAGGCCCCCGGGGCGGGCCCCGCCCCCGCCCTCCTTCTTCATCTCCCCCGTCTCCACTTCCACGGACCTGTAGGAGCCCATGAGGTTCCCAGAGACACGACATGGCCGGTGGGAAACAGCCAGCTCCTGAGTGACGCCGGCAGCGGACAGGGAGAACAGGACGATGGCATTCTTCACGTCCATCTGCACGTGGTGAGGAGCTGGGCTGAGCCCCCGCCCCCACCTGGCAGTGCCCTGGCGGACTCTGCCAGTCCCAGGCCGGCCCCTACGGCCCAGGCCAGGAAAGGGGCACGGCCCCCCGTGTGGTCCAGCCCTGGGTCTGACCCCTGACAGCACCCACCCACCCGCTCACCTCTGTCCTGCGCTTCGTGACCTTGACCTTGGCCTTGCGCTTCTTCCGGTAATCGGCATTGAAATGGGCGAAGGCATACTCCACCAGGGCGGCAAACACGAACACGTAGCAGATCCAGAAGTACACGTCCAGAGCCTTGATGGCCGACGCCCGAGGCAGGGAGGAGCGGGCGCTGACCATGAGCGTGGTCATGGTGAGGACGGTGGTAATGCCTGGCAGCCACAGCGGACACGGGCGGTCGCTGCCCCAGCCCTCCCTCCTCCTCCTCCCCCCCACACAGAGCAGGGCCTGGCTCCCAGGAAGGAGAGCCCTCCCTCCTCCTCCTCCCCCCCCCCCACACAGAGCAGGGCCTGGCTCCCAGGAAGGAGAGCCCTCCCTCCTCCTCCTCCCCCCCCACACAGAGCAGGGCCTGGCTCCCAGGAAGGAGAGCCCTCCCTCCTCCTCCTCCCCCCCCCCCACACAGAGCAGGGCCTGGCTCCCAGGAAGGAGAGCCCTCCCTCCTCCTCCTCCCCCCCCACACAGAGCAGGGCCTGGCTCCCAGGAAGGAGAGCCCCCTGAGTCCTACAGGTGGAGCTTTGGGCCAGGACAGATGGTGCCATGCTCGGGGCCAAGGGCTGGCTCTGGGCTCACTTCCCCAGCTGCTCCTCTGTGGGACAGGCCAGACCCACCCATACCTAAGGACACCCTGGCGGGCACGGCAGCCTGGCTGATCCAGAAGGAGACCCAGGACATGGCCACCAGGAGGACGGACGGCATGTAGGACTGGATGATGTAAACACCCCGATTCCTCCGCAGGTGGAAGTGCAGGCTGAGTCGGGGGAACTGGCCAGCTGCGGGGACAGTCCAGTCAGGCCAGCCGCCACCGCCTGCCCCATCCCCAGCGCTGGGCAGGGGCCTTGGCCGGTTCTTGGGCCTACCGTGAGGCTTGGGAGGGAGACCCGAGCACACGGCCTTCCTACCTGCCCCGCACAGCGCTGGGCCCCCTTCTCCTGGACCTGTCCACCCAGGAGGCCACCCCGGGAAAGAAGAGGAAAGAGAGCCCACCCCGGCTGCTGCCCCACCCCCCAGACCCTGCCTCTGTCTAGTAGAACAGGGGACTCAAGGAAGTAGGAGGGCCCCGCAGGCAGGCGGGTTCACCATCCCCGCTGAGCCCTGGTCGGATGAGAGAGAAGGCCGAGAGGGTGGACACCCGGGGGGTCAGTACAGGGGCATGTCTCCAGTCCTGGGCAGTGCCACTCAGCAATGCCTAACTCTGCCGTCTTCTAGAGGCTTCCGTGGACCCAGAGAGCAGGCTGGGAAAGCCTGGCCCGGATCTGATCACCTGACTTGAAGTTCCTCAGCTCGGTGGTAAAGCGGTAGCTGGTGATGGTGAACTGAGCCAGCTGCAGCGTGTCCAACCCGTGGATCCGCTCCTGGTTTTCCGACCAGTAGTAGACGATGTCCTCGGAAGAGTAGCCATCTGTGGGGAGGCAGGAGTGCAGGCCAGGCCCTGGCAGTTCCCCCAGGGAGCCCACAGGGACAAGCAGAGGTCCAGGCAGCATCGGGGGGGCCACACCCCACACCTCAGCTAGGACTGGAGGGGCTGGCAAACCTAGGGCACCTTTGCCAGGGGGTGCATAGCCACACAAGCCCGTCACTCCTGTTGGGTCAGCCTAGTCACCACAGCCCACCTCTTACAGGCCCCACGCAAGCCGGGGCCAGGCCTACACTGCTCCAGGCTCTCCAACCCCACTGCTCCTCCTGGCCAGGCTACTGGCGCCAATGGAGGCCCTGTGCTGGACATTCCCCAGTGCCCTGAGCCAGGCCAGCTCTGTCCATGTCGGCGCTGAGCACCTTTCCTGGTGGAGGAGGCAGAGAGGGTGTCCTGGTGCCACTCACAGCTCTCCAGCTCCAGCATGCACTCCTGCTCATCCATGGGGTACTTGGCGAGGTCCATGTCACAGGCTACTGTAGAGGTGATTCTGCCCAGACAAAGGCTGCAGTCAGGCTACCCGCCCCAGCAGTGGAGACGGCCCGAGGAGCGACAGAGAGCCAGGAGCACCTCCAGCCCAGCCACCCCGTGCACTTCCTCTGTAAGCTGCCCGGCGGGCGTGGGGGGAAAATGGTCAATTGTATAGATCTCTGGCTCTCCCTTTGGGTTTCACTTCCAGGTGCTTGACAGTTCAAGGGGGGAAGGGACAGGAGCCAGCCTGGGTCAGGCTCAACGTTGCCGAGTGTTTCTGTTTTCCAAGAAAGGTCAGCCTTTTAGATCCTGGTGTAAAATCTGACGTTTAGAAGGCTGGCAATTAGCTCTACTTCTAAAAGGCTTTCATTTGAAAATCAAGTGTTCAAATAAATAAATAAATATTTACCTATGTATTTATTTCTACCTGCATGTTCACAGCAACGTTATTCACCGGTCCATCGATGGACAGATGAACAATGACATTTTATCCAGCCATGAAAAGGTGCAACATACACCACAATGTGCACACACCTGGATGGAGCATGTGCTGTTGAGAGAAAGATGGTGGACCCGGGAGGGGACAGCTGGCCTATAATTCCATTCATGTGAAATATCCAGGGCAGGGAATCTGAAGGCTAAGAGGTGGATTGGGGTCAGGAAATCAAGTGCGCCTTTTTAACAGGTGTAGTTTTGCACCCCATAAAGCAACGTTTGTTTTGGGGGTGATGTCTTGGAGCTAAAGCCAATGGCTGCACACAGTTCATATACTAAGTGCAAGGAACTGTTCTTTTTCAAATGATTAATTTAAGTGATAGGAACTTAACACCATTTAAAAAACAAAAAGGTGCTGCTCAGGCCAGAAGGCAGCATCTGTTGTCCTTGGGTGGACAAGCTCTGGGGCAGCTGTCCGCAGGCACTGCAGACAGAAGGAGGTCTTCACCATCCCTCCCCAGCTTCCAGCAGAGGCAAGGGTAAGAGGGAGGCCCTGCCTGGGCTCTGGTGGGGTTCACTGGATGCTGTACAGGATCACCTGCCTGGGCTCTGGTGGGGTTCACTGGATACTGTACAGGATCACCTGCCTGGGCTCTGGTGGGGTTCATTGGATACTGTCCAGGATCACCTACCTGGGCTCTGGTGAGGTTCACTGGATACTGTACAGGATCACCTGCCTGGGCTCTGGTGGGGGTTCACTGGATCCTGTACAGGATCACCTGCCTGGGCTCTGGTGGGGTTCACTGGATACTGCACAGGATCACCTGCCTGGGCTCTGGTGGGGGTTCACTGGATGCTGTACAGGGTCACCTGCCTGGGCTCTGGTGGGGTTCACTGGATACTGTACAGGATCACCTGCCTGGGCTCTGGTGGGGTTCACTGGATGCTGTACAGGGTCACCTGCCTGGGCTGTGGTGGGGTTCACTGGATGCTGTACAGGATCACCTGCCTGGGCTCTGGTGGGGTTCACTGGATGTTGTATAGGATCACCTGCCTGGGCTCTGGTGGGGTTCACTGGATGTTGTATAGAATCATCTGCCTGGGCTCTGGTGGGGTTCACAGGATACTGTACAGGATCACCTGCCTGAGCTCTGGTGGGGGTTCACTGGATGCTGTACAGGGTCACCTGCCTGGGCTCTGGTGGGGTTCACTTGATACTGTACAGGATCACCTGCCTGGGCTCTGGTGGGGTTCACTGGATACTGTACAGGATCACCTGCCTGGGCTCTGGTGGGGTTCACTGGATGCTGTACAGGATCACCTGCCTGGGCTCTGGTGGGGTTCACTTGATACTGTACAGGATCACCTGCCTGGGCTCTGGTGGGGTTCACTGGATGCTGTACAGGATCACCTGCCTGGGCTCTGGTGGGGTTCACTTGATACTGTACAGGATCACCTGCCTGGGCTCTGGTGGGGTTCACTGGATACTGTACAGGATCACCTGCCTGGGCTCTGGTGGGGTTCAGTGGATGCTGTACAGGATCACCTGCCTGGGCTCTGGTGGGGTTCACTGGATGCTGTACAGGGTCACCTGCCTGGGCTCTGGTGGGGTTCACTGGATACTGTACAGGATCACCTGCCTGAGTTCTGGTGGGGGTTCACTGGATGCTGTACAGGGTCACCTGCCTGGGCTCTGGTGGGGTTCACTGGATACTGTACAGGATCACCTGCCTGGGCTCTGGTGGGGTTCACTGGATACAGTACAGGATCACCTGCCTGGGCTCTGGTGGGGTTCAGTGGATAGAGTACAGGATCACCTGCCTGGACTCTGGTGGGGGTTCAGTGGATGCTGTACAGGATCACCTGCCTGGGCTCTGGTGGGGTTGACTGGATACAGTACAGGATCACCTGCCTGGGCTCTGGTGGGGGTTCAGTGGATGCTGTACAGGATCACCTGCCTGGGCTCTGGTGGGGTTCAGTGGATACAGTACAGGATCACCTGCCTAGGCTCTGGTGGGGGTTCAGTGGATGCTATACAGGATCACCTGCCGGGGCTCTGGTGGGGGTTCAGTGGATGCTGTACAGGATCACCTGCCGGGGCTCTGGTGGGGTTCACTGGATACTGTACAGGATCACCTGCTTGGGCTCTGGTGGGGTTCACTGGATACTGTACAGGATCACCTGCCTGGGCTCTGGTGGGGTTCAGTGGATGCTGTACAGGATCACCTGCCTGGGCTCTGGTGGGGTTCACTGGATGCTGTACAGGGTCACCTGCCTGGGCTCTGGTGGGGTTCACTGGATACTGTACAGGATCACCTGCCTGAGCTCTGGTGGGGGTTCAGTGGATGCTGTACAGGATCACCTGCCTGGGCTCTGGTGGGGTTCACTGGATGCTGTACAGGATCACCTGCCTGGGCTCTGGTGGGGTTCACTGGATGTTGTATAGGATCACCTGCCTGGGCTCTGGTGGGGTTCACTGGATGTTGTATAGAATCACCTGCCTGGGCTCTGGTGGGGTTCACAGGATACTGTACAGGGTCACCTGCCTGGGCTCTGGTGGGGTTCACTGGATGCTGTACAGGATTACCTGCCTGGGCTCTGGTGGGGTTCACTTGATACTGTACAGGATCACCTGCCTGGGCTCTGGTGGGGTTCACTTGATACTGTACAGGGTCACCTGCCTGGGCTCTGGTGGGGTTCACTGGATACTGTACAGGGTCACCTGCCTGGGCTCTGGTGGGGTTCACTGGATGCTGTACAGGATCACCTCCCTGGGCTCTGGTGGGGTTCACTTGATACTGTACAGGATCACCTGCCTGGGCTCTGGTGGGGTTCACTGGATACTGTACAGGATCACCTGCCTGGGCTCTGGTGGGGTTCACTGGATACTGTACAGGATCACCTGCCTGGGCTCTGGTGGGGTTCACTGGATGCTGTACAGGATCACCTGCCTGGGCTCTGGTGGGGTTCACTGGATGTTGTATAGAATCACCTGCCTGGGCTCTGGTGGGGTTCACTGGATACTGTACAGGATCACCTGCCTGAGCTCTGGTGGGGGTTCACTGGATGCTGTACAGGGTCACCTGCCTGGGCTCTGGTGGGGTTCACTGGATACTGTACAGGATCACCTGCCTGGGCTCTGGTGGGGTTCACTGGATACAGTACAGGATCACCTGCCTGGGCTCTGGTGGGGTTCAGTGGATACAGTACAGGATCACCTGCCTGGACTCTGGTGGGGGTTCAGTGGATGCTGTACAGGATCACCTGCCTGGGCTCTGGTGGGGTTGACTGGATACAGTACAGGATCACCTGCCTGGGCTCTGGTGGGGGTTCAGTGGATACTATACAGGGTCACCTGCCTGGGCTCTGGTGGGGTTCAGTGGATACAGTACAGGATCACCTGCCTAGGCTCTGGTGGGGGTTCAGTGGATGCTGTACAGGATCACCTGCCGGGGCTCTGGTGGGGGTTCAGTAGATGCTGTACAGGATCACCTGCCGGGGCTCTGGTGGGGTTCACTGGATACTGTACAGGATCACCTGCTTGGGCTCTGGTGGGGTTCACTGGATACTGTACAGGATCACCTGCCTGGGCTCTGGTGGGGGTTCACTGGATACTGTACAGGATCACCTGCCTAGGCTCTGGTGGGGTTCACTTGATACTACTGTACAGGATCACCTGCCTGGGCTCCGGTGGGGGTTCAGTGGATGCTGTACAGGGTCACCTGCCTGGGCTCTGGTGGGGTTCACTTGATACTGTACAGGATCACCTGCCTGGGCTCTGGTGGGGTTCACTGGATACTGTACAGGATCACCTGCCTGGGCTCAGGTGGGGTTCACTGGATGGTGTACAGGATCACCTGCCTGGGCTCTGGTGGGGTTCACTGGATACTGTACAGGATCACCTGCCTGGGTTCAGGTGGGGGTTCACTGGATACTGTACAGGATCACCTGCCTAGGCTCTGGTGGGGTTCACTGGATACTGTACAGGGTCACCTGCCTTGGCTCCGGTGGGAGTTCAGTGGATGCTGTACAGGATCACCTGCCTGGGCTCTGGTGGGGTTCACTGGATGCTGTACAGGATCACCTGCCCGGGCTCTGGTGGGGTTCACTGGATACTGTACAGGGTCACCTGCCCGGGCTCTGGTGGGGTTCACTGGATACTTCACAGGATCACCTGCCTGGGCTCTGGTGGGGTTCACTGGATGTTGTACAGGATCACCTGCCTGGGCTCTGGTGGGGTTCACTGGATGCTGTACAGGATCACCTGCCTGGGCTCTGGTGGGGTTCACTGGATACTTCACAGGATCACCTGCCTGGGCTCTGGTGGGGTTCACTGGATGTTATACAGGATCACCTGCCTGGGCTCTGGTGGGGTTCACTGGATGCTGTACAGTATCACCTGCCTGGGCTCAGGTGGGGTTCACTGGGTGTTGGATAGGATCACCTGCCTGGGCTCTTGTGGGGTTCACTGGATGCTGTACAGGATCACCTGCCTGGGCTCTGGTGGGGTTCACTGGATAAAGTACAGGATCACCTGCCTGGGCTCTGGTGGGGTTCACTGGATAATGTACAGGATCACCTGCCTGGGCTCTGGTGGGGTTCACTGGATGCTGTATAGGATCACCTGCCTGGGCTCTGGTGGGGGTGGGGGGCTCACCGGATGCTGTACAGAATCACCCCGTCGGGCTGTAACCGGATGAGCTTGTTCTCCACGGTCACGTCATGGAACCAGGCTGACTTGGCATTCACGATGAAGGTGTCTGGGACCCACAGCTTGTCCACAAAGCGGCTGTCCAGGCCCAGGGTCTCATTGGTGTGGTTGTAGGAGAGCCTGCCATCCCGCCAGCTCTGGTGCAGGAACACCGTCATGGTGTACTCCTGTGGGGTCAGGTGGTCAATGGGCTTTGTCCCCGGGGCGGGGCAAGTGTCCAGATACCCCCCCCCGCAGGACAAGTGTCCAGACATCCCCTACCCCCCCCCCGCAGGACAAGTGTCCAGACACCTCCTACCCCCCTCCACAGGAGGAGTGTCCAGACATCCCCTACCCCCCTGCAAGACGAGTGTCCAGAACCCCCTCCACAGGACAAGTGTCCAGAACCCCCTCCATAGGACAAGTGTCCAGAACTCCCTCCCCCCTCCACAGGACGAGTGTCCAGAACCCCCTCCCCCCTCCACAGGACGAGTGTCCAGAACCCCCTCCACAGGACAAGTGTCCAGAACCCCCTGCACAGGACAAGTGTCCAGAACCCCCTCCCCCCTCCACAGGACGAGTGTCCAGAACCCCCTCCACAGGACAAGTGTCCAGAACCCCCTCCACAGGACGAGTGTCCAGAACCCCCTCCCCCCTCCACAGGACGAGTGTCCAGAACCCCCTCCACAGGACGAGTGTCCAGAACCCCCTCCACAGGACAAGTGTCCAGAACCCCCTCCACAGGACGAGTGTCCAGAACCCCCTCCACAGGACGAGTGTCCAGAACCCCCTCCCCCCTCCACAGGACGAGTGTCCAGAACCCCCTCCACAGGACGAGTGTCCAGAACCCCCTCCCCCCTCCACAGGACGAGTGTCCAGAACCCCCTCCACAGGACAAGTGTCCAGAACCCCCTCCACAGGACGAGTGTCCAGAACCCCCTCCACAGGACGAGTGTCCAGAACCCCCTGCACAGGACGAGTGTCCAGAACCCCCTCCCCCCTCCACAGGACGAGTGTCCAGAACCCCCTCCACAGGACGAGTGTCCAGAACCCCCTCCACAGGACAAGTGTCCAGAACCCCCTCCACAGGACGAGTGTCCAGAACCCCCTCCCCCCTCCACAGGACGAGTGTCCAGAACCCCCTCCCCCCTCCACAGGACGAGTGTCCAGAACCCCCTCCACAGGACAAGTGTCCAGAACCCCCTCCACAGGACGAGTGTCCAGAACCCCCTCCACAGGACGAGTGTCCAGAACCCCCTCCCCCCTCCACAGGACGAGTGTCCAGAACCCCCTCCCCCCTCCACAGGACGAGTGTTCAGAACCCCCTCCCCCTCTACAGGATGAGTGTCCAGACATCCCCTCCCCCCTCCACAGGACGAGTGTTCAGAACCCCCTCCCCCTCCACAGGACGAGTGTCCAGACATCCCCCCCCCCCGCCTGAGGCCGCAGCCCTGGGAGATGGTGGTCTCCACCTACCATGTTGGCCTCTGAGATGTGGTCGATGCTGGCCACCTCCAGAGCCAGGGCCACGTTCACAGGGGGACCTGCAAGACGCCCAGGGTGACAGGGCTCAACTAGCATGGCAGGGGACCCAGCCCAGCACCCTCAGCCGCTGGGCCAGGCCAGGCTGCCCCTCACACCCAGGGAGGGCAGGAGGGAACCACCAGGGCCTCTGGAAGGGTGGACACAGCGTCACCCCGGGGCCTCTGGAAGGGTGGACACAGCGTCACCCCGGGGCCTCTGGAAGGGTGGACACAGCGTCACCCCGGGGCCTCTGGAAGGGTGGACACAGCGTCACCCCGGGGCCTCTGGAAGGGTGGACACAGCGTCACCCCGGGGCCTCTGGAAGGGTGGACACAGCGTCACCACCATGGGTGGAAGAGTTCTTTTCCCTCGGTCTCCCTGATGAAGCCCTGGTGAAGAGCCCTACTCCTGCCAGCCCACGGCTGGCGGGGCCATGTCCACAGCCACCCAAGGTGTGGATGTCCCTGTTGGCCACATCCCTTGCCCTCTCACCTCCAATGCCAGGCCGGAAGTTGCGGGCATAGCCCTCTATTAAGCCATCCAAGTTGGGGAGCCAGGATATCTCTAGGTTGGAGGCCACGTAGTCCCCAATGTCGTTCATGGCTCTGGAACAAAAGGCCATCTGGCTGGCGACGGGCGGGCACCAGCTCTGAGCTTGCTCCCCTCCTGGGATGGGGTGCTGCCTTGGCACCAGGGCCAGGACTACAGGAAGGACCAGGTGCCAGCTCTCCAAAGGTCCTCTGCTCTCCTGCTCGTCTGCTCAGCCTTGGAGCCTCCCCTCCGGGCCGGGGGGGGGGGGGGGGGCGTTGCCCTGCGCCACTGTCCTCCCAGCCCACCAGAACAACCCCAAGGCCAGGAGAAGGGCCTCCCTCCAGCCTCACCCCTGAGGCTCCAATCCAAGGAGGAACCAGAGATCACCACAGACTCCCTCTCTGTGTGGGCAAAGCTTCCTCAGGCCTGGACTGGGGGAAAAGGAGTGGGAGGGGTTGATAGAGCCCCGGCCTTGTGACTCACGCCTGTAATCCCAGCTCTTACAGAAGGTACAGGTAGGGAGGAATGCAGTTCAAGGCCAAGACAGACAACCCCCTCCCAAAACAACAACAAGCTAACAAGTCAGGCAGAGGGTCAGCTCAAGCCTGTAATCCTAGCTATTTGAGAGACTGATATTAGGGGATCTAGTCGAAGCCAGTCAGGACC
Source organism: Megascapheus bottae (assembly GCF_031878675.1). Classification (NCBI taxonomy): domain Eukaryota; kingdom Metazoa; phylum Chordata; class Mammalia; order Rodentia; family Geomyidae; genus Megascapheus; species Megascapheus bottae. The sequence goes on from NC_143514.1 coordinate 83,775,965, forward strand.
AGTTCATGGGATTTGATCTGACCAAGGGCTGGGACAAGGCTGCTCCTGTTATCCCAGCAGGTCACAAACGCACAGACAGGAGGCCCTCAGTCCAGGCCTCCCTGAGCATAAAGCAAGACCCCGTCTCAAAAATAACCCACACCGGCTGGGAATGTGGCTTCGCGGTAGAGTGCTTGCCTAGCAAGTAGAAAGCCCTGGGCTCCATTCCTCAGTATCACATACACACAAAAAAGCCAGAAGTGGTGCTGGGGCTCATGTGGTAGAGAGACAGCCTCGAACAAACAAAGCCCAGGGGCAGGGCAGGCCCTGAGTTCAAACCCCAGGACTGGCTATGAATCAGTCAATAACCAACACAAAACGGAGGGACAAAGGGGACAAATGCCACTAGTGGGTGGGGATCAGAGGGAAGAAGTGGGAAAGAGTGAGGGAAGGGGCCACCTTGTCCAAAAAGAAATGTGCTCTTAGTCGGCCACGGCGGCTCTCCCCTGTAATCCTAGCTACCCAGGCGGCGGAGATCTGAGGATCACAGTTCAAATTCAGCCGGGCACTAAAGGTGAGGCTTTTTTTGGTTTTGTTTTGTTTTTGTGGGTCATGGGGCTTGAACTTGGCCTGCGTGCTGTCCTTGAGCTCTTCAAGTCAAGGCTACCACCCTACTCCTGGGTCTGGGCGCTGACCCCGAGCTCTTCGACTCAAGGCTACCACCCTACCCTTGAGCCAAGCCCCACTTCTCTTTTCTAGAGGTTAATTGGAGATAAGAGTGTCAGGTCTTTTTGTGCTCTGGCTGGCATTGAACCTTGATCCTCAGACCTCAGCCTCCAGCGTAGCTAGGATGACAGGTTCAGCTGGAACAGAGACGCTTATCTCCAGTTAACCACTAGAAAACCTGGAAGTGGACTGTGGCTCAAGGGGTAGGGAGGTAGCCTTGAGCTGAAGAGCTCAGAGGCAGCACCCAGGTCCAGAGTTCAAGTCCCATGACTGACAACAACAACAAGAAAATTAAAATTAAACAAAAATAAACGGGGGCTGGGAGCTTTCGGCCTAGTGGTAAAGTGCTTGCCTAGCTTACATGAAGACCCGGGTTTGAGTCTTTGGCACCACATGCATAGAAAAGCCAGAAGTGGTGCTGCGGCTCAAGTGGCAGGACACACTAGCCTTGAGGAAAAAGTGTCCAAGGCCAGCGCCCAGGCCCTGAATTCAAGCCCCGAGACTGGCCAAAAGTAAGTACAAACACAAACAAACTTCTGTTGCGGGAAGTCACCAGTATGCCGCACACCGGGCTTCTTGGCCCCAGGGGGAGGGCGCCGTCCTGAGGGAGGGGGTGGAGGCAAGGCACTCGGGCAAGTCTCTGACTCACTGCTGTGTCAGGGGCTGCAGACAAGGTCTCTGGGTCATCTTGGCACCTAGCTGTTCATTCTGAATAACGGGAGAGCATTTCTTCTTCATCTCCATCCAGCCAGCCAGCCAGCCAGCCACAGATGCCATGCAGTCATGCCTTGCGGTGGGGTCCCTTGGGACGTGCTGAGCCATGTACAGAGGTCCAGGTCTTGTGGGGGCAAAACAAGGGTCCTTGAGTGCACACCACTCCAGACGGGGGTGAGGACAAGTGTGCCAGGGACAGCCTCGGTGAAGACGCCACGTCAGATCCCATGGGGGTCGTGGGCTCTGGAGAGGGCAGGCTCCGAGGCCCCACTCAGCAGCATGCGCCACAGCATGGCTCAGGGCAGGCGCAGGGGTCCTCCCCTGGGGCAGGGAACGCCTCCTGGTTCTGTGGTGAGGGTCACGCTTGAAATGCCGTTTTGCTGCAACTTTGAGAAGTACTTGAGGAATGGGACTCCACAAGGCCTTTCGCCACCCCTGCTCCTAGGTGGGTCTTCCGACTTCCCAGGGCTGCCTGGGTTTAGGAGGTAAGATGGAGCCACGTTCCCTGAGCCACTTTTCTTAGCCTTGAGCTGAAGAGCGCAGGGACAGTGCCCAGGCTGAGTTCATGCCCCATGACCCACACACAAAAAAAGGAGTAGAGTGCTGATCTTGAGCAAACAGCTCAGAGACAGACAGTTCTCAGGACAGGCACTAAGTTCAAGCCCCAGGACTGAAACACACGCGCACACACACACACACACACACGCACACACACACGCACACACACGCACGCACACACGCATACACACACACACGCACGCACACAGAATGCAAATGGAAGTCACCCTGAAGGGCGGATGTAAAGGAACTCGAATTAGGCTTTATTTTGGGACTAGCCAGCTGCCATGCAGCCAGCCTAGAGTGAGGTGATCAGGTGACGCTCTCTTTCCTGAGACCACCTCTCGCCCATCTTGACTGATGGTGTGTGTGCACCTCTCTTCTGCCCCAGTTCCAGGAAGCTCCACCAGGGACTGGCTATCCCCAGGGAGTGAGGAGAGAACCCACTCCAACCCTCATCTCTCTTCCCTCCTAGGGCAGCGGCTGGCCAGTATTCCTGGTTGTGAGAGGCTGGGACAGCTGGGAAGGAGGACACACTCCCTGGCTGGGACAGATACACAGGACATCTGAAGCTGACATGGCTTGGGGAGGAAATCTGCAGGCAGGGAGCTTGGCATGCTATAGGAAAGTCTCCACTCTGACTGGTGAGCCAAGAAGAGTGTGGCAGAGGCCTGCTGCCTCCTCCAGTGTCTTAGAACCCAGAGGCAAACCCAGGGCCAAAATACCCTTTGGAGGGGTGAAAAGAGACAGGTGCTAGGCTACAGGCCTACACTTGAGTTTAGAAATTCTGACACATAAGGACAGCAGGCACCGTGAGCACATTAGCTGCCACCCCAGGCTGCTGTGCTATGTGTTCAGCCCTCCCTCTGCTCCTGGTCCCACCCCTGTCATTTGTCTGTGCTCCTGGGGACAGAAAGGGAAGGTGGGTGCAGCCCAGCAAGGCAGCAGGATGCCCCTCCCTGCAGGATCCATCCGCGTGCACACACAAGCCCCCGGATCCCGACAGCTCTGCTTTTAGAGCAACGCGAACCTCGCTAGCATCCCAGTTACCAAGGCAAACAGGAGCCTGCGACCATCGCACTGCGAGCTCCAGGGAGACGGGGTGGTGGCAGCCTGCAGGGACACTCACATGGCATGCAGTCCGTGGGCTCGGTGTCCGCTGCCTGTGCAGGTCCTCAGGCTCAGGGCCCAGCTACAAATGTCACACATGCACTCCCACGCTTACCCACACCTCCCCAGCAAGAACCACAGGGATTCAGCCAGAACGGGCCCATTGTCCCTAACAGCACTCCAACAACAAGGAGGCTGAGGAAAGAGGGACAGGTGTCCAGGGCAGAGGGGACCCCAAAGTTGATGACAGAGTCCCTGAGCAGATGGCACCACCCTGGGTCCAAAGGTCACCACAAAGGCGTCCTCAGCCACCACTCCAGGCAAAGCCAAGAGCAGGAAGCTTGGTGAAATCACATCTAAAAGACCAAGTTTAAGATGTGGCAAGACTGGTAACCATCTTCCATGAGAGGGCGTGGCAGTGGCACCTGCTGCCGCCGTGCAGGCGGCCTCCCCTGCCCCCCCCCCCAGATCAGCAGCTGTACAACCCTTTTCCTGACACCGCAGGGCCACTCTCCAGTCAGAGGAGAGCTTGGAGATTTAGGGAAGGGGATGTGAGACGTATACAGACTTTGGGGAGGAGGGGTGTCTGGAGAATGTCCCTGCAGAAAAGCTAGAAAAGCTAAGCAGACCTGGAGTCTCACATCCATGCAGCAAAGGCTACAAACTCCTATGGCTGCCATAGGAGTTTGGGTGTCAAACTTGGGCTAAAACTTTGAGGTGTCAGAGCTGTTTGGATTTCGTACTCTTGGCTACATGGCCATGGGCTCGGCTGGCTGCTGGTGGCAGAACCCTAGCACCTGCATCTGCAGGGATGTCCCCACATCACCTTTCTAGGTAGCCTGAAGTTTCAAAAGGAGAAAAAGGGAAAGGCTTGTGGGGCAGGGGATCTCTATGGAGGGGACAAAGCTCCTCCCGAGACAGTGACTATGGAGGCCCATAGTCGGTACTCATTCTGTGGTCTCCAGTCCATCAGTCAGTCACACTTTCAGCTCAGCCTAGGCCTCCTGGGCCTGTCTCCTGGCTACCCAGATGGAAACACTGCCACCTCCCATCGCATGCCTCTGAGTACCTATGGCCAAAACGCAGGCTGAGAGTCCACCACTTCTGGCATCCCGCTCAATTGACCTTGAAGTCCAGAGTGCTGGAGACCCGCTTTGACGGTGGAGGCGCCTTCCTGGGCTCTTACAGCTCCCAGGACAGGAAGCCGGGCTCCCTGCGGAGGCCCGCGACGCCCTGCCGGGCCAGAACCCCGGTCCGACCCGAGGCAGGAGCGGCGGGAGGGAGGGAGCGAGGGCGGGCGGGGCCCTGCCTGGGCAGCAGGACCCGATTGCTCCAGTCAGCCGGGAACGCCCGGGCTCAGCTGGAAACGGCCGCAGGAACCGGGACGGGGACCCCGCGAGCAGGGCCTGGGCCTGGGCCAGCTCGGGGCCCGCGCCCGCCCAGTGTGTCCCAGGCCGCGGCGCCCCGCCGCCCCGCTGCCCCCACTCCTGCGCCCCCCCGGTCTCCCTGCCTGCAGGGCGCCGGCCAGGCGGGGCCCGACGGGGCCCCGGGACCCCGGGTCGTCCCGGCCCGCGCGCCGCGTTCAGCACCGGCCCGCGGACAGCACCCGGGCGGCGAGCCCGACGCGGGCCCCGCAGCCCCCGGCCGCCCGGCGAGCTGGGGCGCCGCCGCCCGCGCTGGGCCCGACGGCCCCGGGGACGCAGCCTCGGGGCCGGGAGGGCGCGGCGGGCCCCGTGGGCTCCCGCCCGCCGCGAGGCGCCCCGACCCCGCCACCCGCTCACCTGGCGCCCCGGGGCGGCGGCGCGCACAGCAGCAGGAGCGGGGCCAGCAGGCAGCCCCGCACGTCCATGGCCTCCTGGGCTGCGCGCGGGACGGCTCCGGCCGGCCCCGGCCCGTCTCACCGCGCGCAAAGTTGCTTAGCCCGCGGCCGCGCGGCGGCACCAGAGGGGCCCGAGCGCCCAGAGCGCGGCCAAGGCGCGGGGCGGACCGAGCGGGGCGGACCGAGCGGGGCGGGCCCCGCCCCTGCCCCAGGCCCCGCCCCCGCCCCGGCCCCGCCCTCCCGAGGTCCACCCTGCCCAGAGCTCCGCCCCTCGCGCCCCGAACTCCGCCCAGAATCCGGCCCCGCCCACCGACGCGCCCGCGCCCCGCCCCCCGCCCGGCTCCCGCCCCGCCCCGCTCCCGCCCAGCCCCGCTCCTCCGCTCCCCCGCGCGCCTCCCACGCCGCGCTCCGCTCCCCGCGTGCCGCGCCCGGGCCGCGTGCTGCCCTCGCCTCCCGCCCCGCTCCGCCGCGCCCGGGTCCCCACGCGGAGCAGCCCGGCGGCGAGGCCGGCCGCGGGGCTGTGGCTCCGGGAAGGGGCGCGCGGCCCGGCGTCGTTAGAACGGCGGACGGCGGGCGCGGCCGAGCGGGGCGGGGGGCGGGGCGCCGAGGGGGAGCGGGGAGGGGAGGGCGGGAGCGGGCGGGCGGGGAGGTTGGGGGGCGGGAGGCCGGGGAGCGGGCGGGCGGGGGGAGCGGAGTCCGGGGGAGGGGGCGGCCTCGTGGGCTAAGTTGACCACCCGGCCGGGCGTCGTGGAGTCCGGGGGAGGGGGAGGAGGGGCAGGACCGACGCGCTCACCCCGCCCTCCTCTGCACCTCTGCACGGGGCGGGTGGGTGGACCTGGATCGGGGTTCAAAGCCAGCCTGGCACCAAGGACCTGAGCCTCCAGTGAACTCCAGAGAACGGGAGGCAGCCTGGAGCCGGGGGAGGCGGGGCTGGAGCCAGGGGAGGCCGGGATGGAGCCAGGGAGGCGGGGCTGGAGCCAGGGGAGGCGGAGCTGGAGCCAGGGGAGGCCGGGCTGGACCCAGGGAAGGCGGAGATGGAGCCAGGGGAGGCGGGGCTGGAGCCAGGGAGGCGGGGCTGGAGCCAGGGGAGGCGGGGCTGGAGCCAGGGGAGGCGGGGCTGGAGTCAGGGGAGGCGGGGCTGGAGCCAGGGGAGGCCCTGCTGGAGTCAGGGGAGGCGGAGCTGGAGCCAGGGGAGGCCGGGCTGGACCCAGGGAAGGCGGAGATGGAGCCAGGGGAGGCGGGGCTGGAGCCGGGGGAGGCCGGGCTGGAGCCGGGGGAGGCGGGGCTGGAGCCAGGGGAGGCCGGGATGGAGCCAGGGAGGCGGGGCTGGAGCCAGGGGAGGCGGGGATGGAGCCAGGGGAGGCCGGGCTGGACCCAGGGAAGGCGGAGATGGAGCCAGGGGAGGCGGGGCTGGAGTCTGGGGAGGTGGAGATGGAGCCAGGGAAGGCGGAGCTGGAGCCAGGGGAGGCGGGGCTGGAGCCAGGGAAGGCGGGGCTGGAGTCAGGGGACGGGGATGGAGCCAGGGGACGGGGATGGAGCCAGGGGAGGCGGGGCTGGAGCCAGGGGAGGCGGGGCTGGAGTCAGGGAAGGCGGGGCTGGAGTCAGGGGACGGGGATGGAGCCAGGGGACGGGGATGGAGCCAGGGTAGGCGGGCTGGAGCCAGGGGAGGCGGGGCTGGAGTCAGGGGAGGCAGGGCTGGAGTCAGGGGAGGCGAAGATGGAGTCAGGGGAGGCGGAGATGGAGCCAGGGTAGGCGGGGCTGGAGCCAGGGTAGGCGGGCTGGAGCCAGGGGAGGCGGGGCTGGAGCCAGGGGAGGCAGGGCTGGAGTCAGGGGAGGCGAAGATGGAGTCAGGGGAGGCGGAGATGGAGCCAGGGGAGGCGGGGCTGGAGCCAGGGGAGGCGGGGCTGGAGCCAGGGGAGGCGGAGATGGAGCCAGGGGAGGCGGGGCTGGAGCCAGGGGAGGCGGAGATGGAGCCAGGGGAGGCGGGGCTGGAGCCAGGGGAGGCGGAGATGGAGCCAGGGGAGGCGTGGCTGGAGCCAGGGGAGGTGGAGATGGAGCCATGGGAGGCCGTGCTGGAGTCAGGGAAGGCGGAGATGGAGCCAGGGGAGGTGGAGATGGAGCCAGGGGAGGCCGTGCTGGAGTCAGGGAAGGCGGAGATGGAGCCAGGGGAGGTGGAGATGGAGCCAGGGGAGGCCGTGCTGGAGTCAGGGGAGGTGGAGATGGAGCCAGGGGAGGCGGGGCTGGAGTCAGGGGAGGTGGAGATGGAGTCAGGGAAGGCGGAGCTGGAGCCAGGGGAGGTGGAGATGGAGCCGGGGAGGCCGTGCTGGAGTCAGGGGAGGCGGGGCTGGAGCCAGGGGAGGCCCTGCTGGAGTCAGGGAAGGCGGAGATGGAGCCAGGGGAGGCGGGGCTGGAGCCAGGGAAGGCGGAGATGGAGCCAGGGGAGGCGGGGCTGGAGCCGGGGGAGGCCGGGCTGGAGCCGGGGGAGGCGGGGATGGAGCCGGGGGAGGCGGGGCTGGAGCCGGGGGAGGCCGGGATGGAGCCGGGGGAGGCGGGGCTGGAGCCAGGGGAGGCGGGATGGAGCCAGGGGAGGCCGGGCTGGACCCAGGGAAGGCGGAGATGGAGCCAGGGGAGGCGGAGATGGAGCCAGGGGAGGCGGGGCTGGAGTCTGGGGAGGTGGAGATGGAGCCAGGGAAGGCGGAGCTGGAGCCAGGGGAGGCGGGGCTGGAGCCAGGGGAGGCGGGGCTGGAGTCAGGGGACGGGGATGGAGCCAGGGGACGGGGATGGAGCCAGGGGAGGCGGGGCTGGAGCCAGGGGAGGCGGGGCTGGAGTCAGGGAAGGCGGGGCTGGAGTCAGGGGCCGGGGATGGAGCCAGGGGACGGGGATGGAGCCAGGGTAGGCGGGCTGGAGCCAGGGGAGGCGGGGCTGGAGTCAGGGGAGGCGGGGCTGGAGTCAGGGGAGGCGAAGATGGAGTCAGGGGAGGCGGAGATGGAGCCAGGGGAGGCGGGGCTGGAGCCAGGGTAGGCGGGCTGGAGCCAGGGGAGGCGGGGCTGGAGCCAGGGGAGGCAGGGCTGGAGTCAGGGGAGGCGAAGATGGAGTCAGGGGAGGCGGAGATGGAGCCAGGGGAGGCGGGGCTGGAGCCAGGGGAGGCGGGGCTGGAGCCAGGGAAGGCGGGACTGGAGCCAGGGGAGGCGGAGATGGAGCCAGGGGAGGCGGGGCTGGAGCCAGGGGAGGCGGAGATGGAGCCAGGGGAGGCGCGGCTGGAGCCAGGGAAGGCGGAGATGGAGCCAGGGGAGGCGGGGCTGGAGCCAGGGGAGGTGGAGATGGAGTCAGGGAGGCGGGGCTGGAGCCAGGGGAGGTGGAGATGGAGCCAGGGGAGGCGGGGCTGGAGCCAGGGGAGGTGGAGATGGAGCCAGGGGAGGCCGGCCTTGGGCTGCAGAGCTCCCGCAGCGCCCCGGCTCAAGTGGTAAAGCGCTGGCCTGGTAATCCTTGGGTCCAGCTCAGCTCAGGCTGAGTTCAGGCCGTCATAAGAAGGAAAGACAGACACGTTTTGTGCCGTCCTTCCCATGCTTGCCATCGGGCTGCCGTGGTTGAACTTGCTCAAGGATGGACCTCTGGACCCACATGCATCTCCAGAAGGAGTTTTCGCATGTGTGCCGGTACCCCTGACTTTTTGCCCACAGCTGACACTCACTGGAGCCACACCTCCACTTCTGCCTTTTGTGGAACCTCAAAAGCTGCGTCTGCCAGGCTGATTTGGGAGCAGGATCCGCAGACTTCCAGCACCCGAGCAGCTAGGGTTCTGGGAAGGAGGCACTGGTGCCCAGCTCATTAACGGAAATGTACAGCATTTGTGATCCTGCTGCGAGCCAGACACGGGTCTAGGTGTTGGGTGTGAAAGGGGATACATGGTGGCCCTGCCAGTGCCAGGAACTCAGCTCACAACTGTGATCCTGGCTGCTCAGGAGGCGGAGACTTAGAGGATAGAGGTCAAGGCCTTCCTGGGAAGAAAAGTCCTTGAGACGCTTCTTATTTAACTAGCAAAAAGCTGGAAGTGGAGGTGTGGCTCAACTGGTAGAACACCAGCATGAGGCACTGAGTTCAAACCCTAATACTGGATTAAAAACAAAAGAAAGAGAAGGGGGGGGGAACACACCCTAGGAGAAGGTGGTCAAACAGGAGGGCAATTACAGCACAATTCGTTCAGCACAATTTAAGACACGTGCCCCCAGTAACAGTGAGTGGAAATTAAAATTGTGCCTGAACTTAGGGCCCTGTGAACACAGGCTTTTAGGTTGGTGCCCTGCCGCATGAGCCACAGTTCCATGTAAGGCTTTCTAGTGATTAATTGGAGTTGAGTCTAATGGGGCCAGGAGTTTGGCCTAGTGGTAGTGTTTGCCTAGCATGCAGGAAGCCCTAGGGTGGATTCCCTGGTGCCACAGAAAAAGCAGGAAATGGAGCTGTGGCTCCAGCGGTAGAGTGCTTGCCTTAAGCCGCATGGCTCAGGAGCAGTACCCAGACCCAGAAGTCAAGCCCTAGGACTGGCAAAAAGAAGAGAGTGTGTGTGTATCTCTCATGGACTTTCCTGTCCAAACTGACTTTGAACCACAATCCTCAGATCTCAGCTTCCTGAGAAGCGAGGATTACAGGCATGACCTGGTATTTTCTAGTTTTTGGATGTAGACACCCACGACTACAAATTTTTTCTTGTGACACTGCCTTTGCTGTACTTCAGATGCTCTAGTGGAGTGTGCTTTCCTTTTCATTAATTTCCAGGAACAATTTTCTCTATTTCTTTAACAACCCACATGTTGTTTGACAGTGTGTTTTTTGAGTCTTAGTATTCTCTGTAATTCTGCTGCTGCTGCGCTCCAATTTAATTCCAGTGGCTAAATTGCTTTGGTTTTTATTATGAAAGGTTTTTAGTTCTCTACCAGGTATAATAATCTAGATTGGCAATTGTTTTTCAAGGCTTGAATTATATCTTTTCATGCTATGTTGAGCCATCTCTTGGTGGTAGTGGTGGTGGTTCTTTCTTCTTCTTCTTCTTCTTCTTCTTCTTCTTCTTCTTCTTCTTCTCCTCCTCCTCCTCCTCCTCCTCCTCCTCCTCCTCCTCCTCCTCCTCCTCCTCCTCCTCCTTCTTTTTTGCGGATCATGGGGCTTGAACTTGGCCTGGGCGCTGTACCTGAGCTCTTCAGCTCAAGTCTACCTCTCTATCCTCTAACCAAGTTCCATTTCCCATTTCCTAGAGGTTAATTGGAGATGAGTCTCAGGTCCTTTTGTGTCCAGGCTGGCTTTGAACCTTGATGCTCAGATCTCAGCCTCCTGAGTTGCTAATATGACAGGCGAGAGCTGCCACGGCCGACTCATCTGCTGTTATTCTAATGGGACTTTATTTGTAAGTCTCTTCTCTTTTTCAGTTTTCACTATTCTTTCCTTATTCTAAATATTTGATGTTTTTATGATAATGTACCTAAGGATGTTTCTTCTCTAAAGTTGTCTGGAGTTTTGTAAGCATCTGACATACAGATGGCCCTCTCTTTCTCAAGGCTCTCTGCCATTATTTTGTTGAACCGGTTCTTAATGCCTTGATCTTTTTTTTTTCTTTTCCTCAGTTTGTCCTCATAATTCATAAGTTTCATAGGTTAGCTTGTAAGTGTTCTTTCAGTGTTGGTTGGTTAAGTTGGGCGGCCTGTTTTTATCTTCTCCTGTTCCATTACCTAGTCTTCCAGTTGAGTTTTTGATGTTTATTCCAAGTATTTCCGTTTTTCTCAAGATTGATATCTTCATTGAATTCTCTTCCCATACCTTGCATTCCTCGTTCCACTGGCTTCTTGGTTGCAGTGTCTTTCCTTTGATTAAATCCTCTTTGAACTATTTCATGTTCCTTTTCTTCATTGACTCCTCTTGTTGTTTTGTTAAGCCCATTGTTTGAACTGTGTTGCCAAGTTCTTTTTCGGGGCACTCAGTGTCCTTGAGGGGAGACCTGTTGCCTTGTTTATCTATGGATTTCACGGTTCTTCACTGGGATTCATATAGCCCTGGGTTCAGCATTTGTGGAGACTTCAGTCTCCTGGGTCCTTTCGCTTGGTTGTTCCTAGCAGGTTCGTTAAGATGGTGTGATGGCGAGGTGGTAGTGTGCAGATCAAGAGGTAAGTCTCCAGGGAGAAATGTCTGTGCCATTTCCGTGCTGCTGCAGGAATGAAGCCACGGACTGGTGTTTGGTAAGCTCTAATGAAGGCAAGCCGTTGCAACTGTTATAGATTGTTCTTGTTAAGTGAATGCAGGATCTAAGATGCAGCCTCATGCTTCCGGGAGATGCTCCTGGGTACCACCACCCCAGGGTCCCTGCCCCAGTCAGCAGGGCAGGGCAGGGCAGGGCAGGGCAGGGCAGGCTTTAAACTCATTGCAGCTTTTCCTTCTGCTGCGATGGCTTCCCTGTAATATCCAGGACCCCCTCACCCTTCTTGTGGTTTCTCTTTCTTTTCTACTCTTTTCCACCTCAGAATATGGTCACTTTTTTGGGGGGGGGGGTATTGTGGGACTTGAACTCTGGGCCTGGGTGCAATCCCTGAGTTCTTCAGCTCAAAGCTTCCTCCCTACCCCTTGAGCCACAGCACCACTCCCAGGTTTCTGGTGGTTAACTGGACATAAGAGTCTCACATTCTTTAGTGCCCTGGCTGGCTTTGAACTGCGATTGTCAGACCTCAACCTCCTCAGTAGCTAGAATTATGGGCATGAGCCACCATGCCAGGCATTATGGTTACTTTTGTGTCACTGGATTATTCTCACTCACTGAGTGAGACTGATAGAGCCTTCCAGTCTGCCATCTTTCCGCACCACCCCTAAGTGTCTTTGAGACAGGATCTTGCTATATAATCTAGTATAGTCTCTTGAGGTCTTCCCATTTCAACCTCCTGAGTACTGGAATTATAAGTGTGTACACCAAGCTTAACTCTATCACATTGGGTTTTTAAATCATTTGACAAGATCCTTTTTCTGATTAGTTAAGCCCTTAACTTGAATGGCTCTTTTGTTTCATTCTATTTCTGGTTTTTAGGACTCTTTTCTGTGTGGTTTATTTTTGCTTTAATAATTATACACTTGTATAGACAAATGAGCGTGCACACTTAGAAAAATTTAGTTTCTGTTATGTCCTCCTACCCCTGGTTGGTAATTTGTGTGTGTGCGTGCACCAGTCCTAGGGCTTGAACTCAGGGCTTTGGGTATTGTCACTTTGGTTTTAAGCTTAAAACTGGTGCCCTTGGTGGGTGTGGTGGCTCTCGCCTGTCATCCTAGCTACTCAGGAAACTGACACCTGAGGATTGAGGTTCAAAGCCAGCCCAGGCAGAAAAGTCCCCTTGAGACTCTTATCACTCAAAAACTGAAGGAGTGTTAGCCTTGAGCCCAGAGAGGCTCAGGGACAGTGCCCAGGCCCCAAGTTCAAGCCCCAAAACCAACAAAAACAAAAACTGATGCTCTTTAATTTGTATCACAACTCCATTTCTAGCTTTTTGTTGATTCATTGGAAATATGTGTCCTATTTTTCTACTTTGAACTGTGATCCACAGAACTCAGCCCCAGAGTAGTGAGGATGACAGACGTGAACCACCGTGCCTGGCAAGATAACCAGAGTGTGTGTGTGTGTGTGTGTGTGTGTGTGTGTGTGTGTGTGTGTGTGTGTGTGTGTGTGAGGTATGGGAGGTCATGGGGCTTGAACTCGACCTGGGCGCTGCCCCGAGCTCTGCAGCTCAAGGCTGAAGAGCTCTACCCTTGAGCCAAGCCCCACACCCTGTTTTCTAGAGGTTAATGGAGATAAGAGTCTCAGGTTCTTTTGTGCCTGGGCTGGCTTTGAACCTTGATCCTCAGATCTCAGCCTCCTGAGTAGCTGGGATGACAGGCGAGAGCCACCACGCTCGGCAAGATAACCATTTTTATAGCAACACATGTGTGTATTCTCACTGCTCCTCTAAATAAACTTATTTATGCCCTGTTCCCCATCTTGGAGACGTTCTCTTAGGAGCCTGGACTCGGGGCGCAGCACAGCCTGGCAGGGCCGCACTGTGGCGGGGGTAGGGCGGCTGCTTCCCCTGCCAGCTCCCTGTCTCTGGCCTCTTTTGCTCTCTGACCTTCCTTCTCTAGTAGAAAGTGAATTACCATGAATGCAGAAAGGCCTGGAGAAGCAACTGCAGAGGAAAAACCCCACCTTTTGGGAAGAAGAGTGCACCTACCCTGAAACTATGGCTGCAGCCCAGGGATGCCAAAACCCCAAGAAGCCTCCAATGGCCTGAGCCTGGAACCCGCCGCCAGGCGTCCGAGCCGGCCTGGGGGCCAGGGAGGGTGGAGGGCCCAGGCCCAGGGCAGGCCCTGAGCCTGGGGACAGGGCCTGGAGAGGCTGCCCTGCCTGTCATGCCCAGCCTGGGGGACGGGGGACAGGGGTCAGGGCCTGGAGAGGCTGCCCTGCCTGCCATGCCCAGCCTGGGAGACAGGGGACAGGGCCTGGGGAGGCTGCCCTGCTTGCCATGCCCAGCCTGGGGGACGGGAGACAGGGGACAGGGCCTGGAGAGGCTGCCCCGCCTGCCATGCCCAGCCTGGGGGACGGGGGACAGGGCCTGGAGAGGCTGCCCCGTCTGCCATGCCCAGCCTGGGGGACGGGGGACAGGGGACAGGGCCTGGAGAGGCTGCCCCGCCTGCCATGCCCAGCCTGGGGGACGGGGGACAGGGGACAGGGGACAGGGAACAGGGCCTGGAGAGGCTGCCTCGTCTGCCATGCCCAGCCTGGGGGACAGGGGACAGGGGACAGGGCCTGGGCAGGGCGGCTGGCCCGGCAGGAGCGGCCGGGGGAGGCCCAGGGCCGCCAGGCACCCGCCCTCCACAGAGGCAGCGCTCCAGCCCAGACCCGGGTCCTCGCGGAGACCCCGCCCCGCCCCTCTCCGCCCCGCCCCTCTCTACCCCGCCCCTCTCTACCCCGCCCCTCTCTACCCACAGCCACGCCCCTCTCTACCCACAGCCACGCCCCTCTCCGCCCCGCCCCTCTCTGCCCCGCTCCGCCCCCCCACGCCCCCCGCCGTGGGCGCCGCGCCTGCGCAGGTGGTGCGGCGCGGGCGCGCGGGCGGGCGCGCGGGCGCTGCCATGGAGACCATTCCTAACCGTGCCTCCCGCGGGTGTCTGCGCCTGGGCCGCGCTGGCTGTGCGGGGCCTGCACGGAGGTAGGTGGGGGGCGGGGGGAAGCGGGGCCCGGCGGGGCAGGGGCGCTGCGTGCCTGCGGGGGAGCCGGCGGGCCTCCCCGCTCCGGGCCTCCCCACTCCGGCCTCCCTGCTCCAGGCCTCCCTGGGCTCCGGGCCTCCCCGCTCCGGGCCTCCCCACTCCGGCCTCCCTGCTCCAGGCCTCCCTGGGCTCCGGGCCTCGCCGCTCCAGGCCTCCCCACTCCGGGCCTCCCCGCTCCCGCCTCCCTGGGCTCCGGGCCTCCCCGCTCCAGGCCTCCCCACTCCGGGCCTCCCTGCTCCCGCCTCCCTGGGCACCCGGCCTCCCCGCTCCAGGCCTCCCCGCTCTGGGCCTCCCCGCTCCGGGCCTCCCCACTCCGGGCCTCTCCGCTCTCGCCTCCCTGGGCTCCAGGCCTCCCCGCTCCCGCCTCCCCGCCCATGTCCACTCAGCGGTCAGTAGAACCCAGAAATCGGGTGTGAACACCCCAGTCCGCTGCCCCTCCGCAGGCCTCCTGACCAGCTCTGGCTGTTGTCCGGGATGCGTTCCAGATGCTTTACCGCAGGGAGGAGTCCCGCAGTGCCCATGCCCCCAGCCCTCCTTAAACGCTGAGTTACAGGAGGCAGTCAGCCGGCCAGGCGCGATTGGGACAGGACAGTGTCACACCTGGTTCCCTGTCTGAAAAATAGTCAGGCCGGGTGCAGTGGCCCACACCTGTAATCCTAGCTGGGATCAGCTGGGAAGCTGAGATCTGAGGATCAAGGTTCAAAGTCAGCCCGGCACAAAAGGACGGTGGAGTGGGGCTTGGCTCAGGGTAGGGTGGTAGCCTTGAGCTGAAGAGCTCAGGGACAGCGCCAGGCCGAGGTCAAGCCCGATGACCTCACTCCCCCCACACTCAAAGGGTACAGTCAGGGCTGGAGGCAGGAGTGATGCCACAGCCAGTATGAGGCCCTGGCTGATCCCCCAAGTACTGCTTAACATACATTTTCCCCCTGGACAGGGAGTGTGGCCTAGTGGTGGAGTGCTTGCCTAGCATGCGTGAAGACCCAGATTTGATTCCTCAGCACCACATACAAAAAAGAAGCTGGAAGTGGTGCTGTGGCTCAAGTGGTGGAGCTCTAGCCTTGAGAAAACCCAAGGCCAGTGCTCAGGCCCTGAGCCCAAGCCCCTGGACTAGCAAAAAGAAAATTATATCTATATGTACATATGGTTGAGGGCTCACATTCAGGAGGCTAAGATCTGAGGATCATTGTTCAAGCCAGGAGAGTCTGGGAGACTCCAGTTAGCAAGCGAAAGGCCAGAAGTGGAGTTGTGACTCCCGTGGCAGAGCACTCGCCTTGAGTGCTAAGACAGCTCCTAGCTCCTGAGTTCAAGACCTCGTACTGACACACCAAAAACCTCTTCGGAGACCAAGGTGGCCCTGCCAGCATCTCCGCTGAGAAATTGCTTCTTCCCCGTGGATTCCCTAGGTGTTTTGCTGGTGGGCTGAAGCCTTGCAGATCGGTCACTATTCCCAGCCTGGCCTGCCTCGGTTCCACACCCTACCCTGCCCACCCCACAGGGCCCTCTATCCACTGGCATCCACCAGTGGTCAGGTGACCCCTTCCCTGCCTCAGCCGGGGCCCCTGTGAGAAAGGGGACCCCATGGCCTTGTCTTTGCTGGCTCCTTGGGGTTCTTCCACCCCACCATTCTGCTACCTGAACTCATGGGGGCCTGGGCTTCCCTGCCTTCTATTGTGAGGCTGTCCCTGCCTGCTGGGCCTGGGGCCAACTCCCTGGGCACTGGCCCTGCCCGGCCTCCCGTGGCTCTGCTTCAAGTGTGGCGAGTGGAACTGTGTCCCCTCAGAAGGACCTGCAGGGGTCTGGATGGAGCTCAGTGGAACAGTGGGCAGCAGCAGAGCGGGGCGGGGGTCTGTGTGGAACGCCTTCCAGGTCGCCGTGGGGATGGGGGTGATTGCACGTCATTAAGATGGGACATTCTGGACTCCACGGTGACGCGGTCCTGATCTAAAAAATAAGTTTAATGAGCACAGGTGCTCACGCCTGGGGTCCTAGCTTCTCACCAGCAAGTCCACCAGACTCCGTGTCCAGTTAACCAGCGAAAAGCTCCAAGTGGAGCATCAGCCATGAGCAAAAAAGACAAGCAAGGGTGTGAGGGCTGGAGCTCAAGGCCTGAGAACAGCAGGAGAGGGAGGGCGAGGGAGGGAGGGAGGTTTGAACATAGACACAGACTCTTCCCGTGAAGACTGGATTTGCGGACACAAGCTGGAGAAGCAGCGGGAGCTAGGTAGGGACGAGGCCCAGGCAGGCCCCGGGCTGCGCGGTGGCGGGAGCTCGGCCTCCCTGTCCTTCACTCCTGGCTTCCAGTACAACACCCTTTTCTCTTTCTTTTTCTTTTCTTTTTTTTTTTTTTTTTGGTCGGTCATGGGGCTTGAACTCTGGGCCTGGGAGTTGTGCTGAGCTCTTCCGCTCAAGGCCACCACCCTACCCCTTGAGCCACAGCCCCACTTCCCATTTTTTGGAGGTTAATTAGAGATTAGAGTCTCACACGGACTTTAGTGGCTGGCTTTGAACCACGATACTCAGATCACAGCCTCCTGAGTCGCTAGCATTACAGGCCTGAGCCACCGCGCCCAGCTTGCAAGACCATTCTTGAGAACAAGTTTCTGCTGTCGGAGCAGCTGTCCTAGAAAAGTCCAGTGGCGGCCGCAGTGCCCAGGGAGCTCTGCTGCTTCTTGCTTGGAGAGCACAGGTGGAACCCCAAAATTTGGGTCACAAAGGGCGGCACCGCTCTTGGATCAGACTTCACCCTGCTGGGGGGTCCCCGTCCTCCCCCTCCCTCCAGCCGCAGGGTGCTCAGATTCTGCGCTGAGCTGCAGCGGCACCTGGCCCCGCTCCTTCCCTGACCTGCCCCCCCCCCCCATGGCTCTGTCCCTGGCTGGGACAGACTCCCTCCCATGGAATCTTGCTTCTGGGGCCCCTCTCCCTTGGTCACCTTGGCACTAGTCCCATTCCTTTCTTACCGTGTGGCGTGCACACAAATGTGTCCACCTGCTTGGACGGGGCTCGGTGAACCTGGATTGTCCTCTTGACAACAGTGCCAGAACCTACATTTAATGGCTTGCTTGCTTGTTGGTTGGTTGGTGGTAGTGGTACTGGGAATTGAACTCAGGGCCTCATGTGGTGCTACTCACTTGAGCCACGCCTTTATCCAGGCGTGCGTGTGTGTGTGTGTGTGTGTGTGTGTGTGTGTGTGTGTGTGTATGCACGCGCGCGCGCGCATGCATACGTATTGCCAGTATTGGGATTTGAATTCAGGACCTTGGTCTCTCCCTTCCTGTTTTGCTTGAATCTGATACTCTGTCACTTGAACCGCATGACTGCTGGGGTTTGGTGGTGGTCATGAGCTGGAAAATAACGTCTCCTGTCAGCCTCCTGCACGTGAGCACCAACACATGCCAGCCAGGCTTTTTTGCTGGTGGAATCTTGTGGGTTATTTTCCTTGGCCTGGCTTTGAACTTAGATCTTCTGCATCTCAGCCTCCCCAGGTAGCTGGGATTGTAAGCATAAGCCCTCAAGTCCCAGTTCACATTTGTTTATTATTTGCTGGTTTCGATTGTTATCTATCGTGAGGGCCGGAAGTGTGTCCTAGTAAAAGAGTGCTCACCTCACATGCACAAAGCCCTGGGTTCGATTCCTCAGTACCACATATACAGAAAAAGCCAGAAGCGGTGCTGTGGCTCACTGGTAAAGCACTAGCCTTGAAAAAGCTTAAGAGCAGTACTCAGGCCCTGAGTTCAAGCCCCAGGACTGGCAAAAACAAAAACAAAAACACTATCATGAGAAACTTGAGGCTAGGGGAAGTGTCCGGCTATCACCCGGCTTCAGTGGTGCCCGCACTGTGCCACGCTGGTGAGTTGGGGCTGGTGGATTTACGCTCCTCATTGTCAACCCTACCCCCGATGAACAGTAATTTCTCTCAGACTGCACCACCACCAGTGTGTGCTGGGTGTCAAGAGTGGTCGCCCTTTAGAGGCTTCTTTGCGGGAATCTGGGCACTCAGGCCCAAGCCACATGAGACTGAGCTGTCCCCAAGGGCTCTTTTCATCCGAAATGCCCTGCCCCACCCCATGACATTTATTTGTGGAAGAAACTGGGTCATTTGTTCCATTTAGTTTTATGTAGGTCTGCCTTAATGTCCCCAGCGGGGCCTGGTCATTTTATCTCCAAAGGGCTCTCACAGCTTTTGCTGTATATATTCAGAAGTTCTTTGTGGGGTTTTTTCTTTTTTAGATTTAATTGTAAACAGTGGCCCTTTGAAATTCCTATTTTGTCTCCCACCCTTCCTGCCCCCCCCCCCCCGTAGTCCTGGGGCTTGAACTCAGAGCCTGGGCACTGTCCCTGAGCACTTTGCTCAAGGTTTGCACTTTACCACTTTTAGCCACAGTGCCACTTCCAGTTTCCTGATGGTTAATTGGAGAGTAGAGTTTCATGGACTGTCCTGCACGGGCTGGCTTTGAACTGTGATCCTCGGACCTCAGCTTCCTCAGTGTCTAGAATTACAGGCATGAGCTACCAGTGCCTGGTTCAAAATGCTATTTTCTAATTATTTATCTTTGTTTGTTTGTTTTAAATCTGGTGCCAGTACTAGGGATTTAACTCAGGAGCTGGGCACTGTCACTGTGTGTGTGTGTGTGTGTGTGTGTGTGTGTGTGTGTGTGTGTGTCATGGGCCTTGAACTCTAGGCCTGGGCACTGTCCCTGAGCTCCTCAGCTCACGGCTACCACCCTACCCCTGGAGCCTCAGCCCCATTTCTTGTTTTTGTAACGATTAATTGGAGATAAGAGTCTCCCTGTCTTGGGCTGGGAGTTTGGCCTAGTGGTTAAAGTGCTTGCCTAGCATGCACGAAGACCCAGGTTTGATTCCTTGGTACCACATACATAGAAAAAAGCTGGAAGTGGTGCTGAGGCTCAAGTGGTAGAGCTCTAGCCTTGAGAAAGTCCAAGGACAGTGCTCAGGCCCTGAGCTCAAGCCCAGGAGTGGCAAAAAAAAAAAGGGTCTCCCAGTCTTTTGTGCCAGATCTCAGCCTCCTGAGTAGCTGGGAGCCACTGCGCCTGCACTGTCATTTATTTTTTTGCCTCACCGGTGATGCTCCACTACTTGAGCCTTGCTTCCACTTCCCAGCATTATGTGTATTTTTTACTCTAGGGAGTTTGTAGTAGTATCTCATCAGGGGTCAAGTTCATGCTTTCCTTTATTGGTCATGTTTGGTTCAATCTCCAGTACCAAAAAGAAGAGAAAAAAAGTGGTGAGCACAGAATAATGCACCAGCCGGGGCAGCCACCCCACCCATCTTCCTTTCCCTCTTCTCCAAACCACCACAAGACTTTTAGTGGGCCTCACCGAGGAAAATGGAGACACCTCTATCACTTCAGTTCAGCCGGGAGCGTGCAACGGCGGCACAGAGGCCGCCCTCGTGTGAAATGATTTTCACACACTCACTGAGGTTCACAGGCCGGGTCGGCCTGATGGGGGGAGCGGCCACCGGTGCAGGCACAGACGTCTTCCTGGCCGCGCTGTGAGAAGGACACAGGGTTCTGGAGGTCTGGGAGTCAGGGTGGCCTGCCACAGCGCCTGCAGGAGAGCCGTGGTGACAAAGAGGCGCTGGCCCGCAGCAGTGGCTCCGGCTGCACTGCCCACGGCAGGGTCTTATGCTCTGGTGGTGCTGGGAGACCAGGGCGCAGCAGATGAAGCGCGAGTCCTCAGGCCGATGGGGTGCTCTTCTTCCTCCATGGGCTAGAACAGCACAGGAAAAGAAGCAACGCGAGCCCGGGAGAGCCGAGAGGCGCCGACCACCTCGCCCTGGCTCTCGGGGTCCTCGCTCCTGGCTGCACACCTTCCCCTCCAACCTGACCTTGACCTTGACCTTGGACGTCCCGGTGGGAGCAGCACCACACTGTGGACGGGGATGCAGTCTGCTGGGCCCACAGGCCGTCACCCGTCCTCCACCGCGGTGGGGCTTTTCTTGCAGAATGCCAGCCGCGAACGAGAAGCTCCAAGCAGGAATCTCAGGCCCTGAGCCAAACTCTCACTCATCGGGACAAATAAAGGCCACGTGTGGTGGCCCACACCTGTCATTCCAGCATTTGAGAGGCTGAGGCAGAGGATGGGGTTTGAGGCTAGCCTGGGAAACAGCCAAACTCTGCTTCAAAACCAAATAATAAGGCTAATAATTTATCTTAGAAAAAAAGCGCCACACGGATGTGAGTGGCTCACAGCCATAATCCTAGCCATGCAGGAGGCGGAGATGTGAGGACCACAGTTTGAAGCCAGCCCAGGCAGGGAAATCTGTGAGACCCTTATCTCCAATTAATCACCAAAAACCAAAGTGGAACTGTGGCTGTAGTGGTAGAGCGTTAGCCTTGAGCGGGAAAGCTCAGGGACCGCACCCAGGCCCAGAGCCCCAGGATTGGCCTCATACGAAAACAAAAACCTCAGATTTGTCTGCCTGTCTGGGTCTGAGCTTCCTGCATAGCTAGGATTACAAGCATGACCTGCCTGAAGCCTATTCATTCTTGGAAAGTCTGAATTTTTTTTTATGCCAGTCCCAGGGCTAGAACGCAGGGCCTGAGCACTGTCCTTGGGCTTTCTCAAGGCTAGAGCTCTACCACTTGAGCCATAGTTCCACTTCTGGCTTTTTCCAATGTATGTGGTACAGAGGAATTGAACCCGGTCTTCATGCGTGCTAGGCGAGCACTCTACCACTAGGCCACACTCCCAGCCCCAGAAGTGTAAATGTTTGTGTTTCCATTAGGAGTGTATTAATGTGTACTTTGGGATGTTTTTTCAAGCTTGCTTCTGTCTCCTAACATGGAAGAAGTCACAAGTCCCGCTTCTAGGGCAGAGCTGGAAGACAGTGTCTCCCTCCTCCTGACCACCGAGGATGGTAAGAGGGGCCCCCGCACAGGGAGCGCCATGCAGGCTGCAGAGGGCTGGCCTTCGCTCCCTTCTCCTCAGAGAGAGCACATCCTTTCTCAGAGGAAGAGGAGATAGTATTGGTTTGAGCTGAAAGGATAGATTGTGGCTCAGAATTTTGGGAGTGCAATTTTCTAGTTTCCAGCATCACCACTGAGAACTCAGATGACATTTTTATCACCGTCCTGAATACGATCTATTTTTGTTTCTTTTCCTGATTTTTCTTTTTAAAATTTCTGATGATCTGAGACTTCTCTGTGGTGTGCTGGGCACAGCCATTCCCATCCAAGCGCTTGGTCCGCCCACAGCCCCTTTCCTGGCTCTGTGGGGAGGGAGTGTGTGTCCGCCCCTCCCCACCCGCTGCCCCAGCCTCCCGCAGGAGGCTGGAAGGAAGCCAGGGCCCTCTTCCTTCTCTCACTCTCCTGGTCCAGGGCTTGTACCTCTACATGATGTCTGCAGAGATACTGCAGACGTGTAGAAATGCGCCCAGTAGAATTTGCACATGTCCTGCTACAAGTCTGTAGAGGTTGTTTTGTGTGTGTATGGGGGGGGGGGGTCATGGGGCTTGAACTTGGCGTGGGTGCCGTCCCTGAGCTCTTCAGCCCAAGGCTACCACCCTACCCTTAAGCCACAGCTCCTCTTCCCATTTTCTAGAGGTTAATAGAAGATAAGAGTCTCAGGTCCTTTTGTGTCCAGGCTGGCTTTGAACCTTGATCCTCAGATCTCAGCCTCCTGAGTAGCTAGGATTACAGGCGTGAGCTGTAATGGTATTTTAAGACAGTGTTCTCAAAGTTTTTGTCTAAGAATCTCTCTGCATTCTGAAAGTTTTCAAAGGTTCAGAGTTTTTCTATTTATCAGTTATATCTTCCCACATTTACTGAGAAAAAGGTAAAGCCACCAGGCGCAGTGGCTCACCCCCATAATCCTAGCTACTGAGGAGACTGAGACCTGAGGACTGTGGTTCAAAGTCAGCCCGGAAACTAAAGACTGGGAGACTCTTTTCTTCAATTAACCACCAGAAAATCAGAAGTGGTGCTGTGGCTCAAGGGCTGGGGGGTAGCCTTGAGCTGAAGAGCTCAGGGACAGCGCCCAGGCCCAGAGTTTGAGCCCCATGACGGACAAACAAACAAACAAAAAGAGAAAAACAAGACAGGGCAGATGGTGAGTGTCGGCTGTCGTGAGGCAGCGTGCGCAGACCTCTCCAAGAGTTCCGGAGACCCCAGTCCTCGCCTGCGGCACCCTCTCCCCTTGCCGCCTTCTGAGCTGCTCGGGCTTGATGGTTAGGTCTGTAGTGTGTGTTAACTGTGGCCTTGGTTTCTAGAACATCCTGAGCTGGAAGGTCCAGAGTTGGAGGTGGACATGCTTCCCTGCAGAGCCGAGATGCCCACTGGCTCTGGACCCCATGGGTAAAGAACCGGGGCCCCGCTGCACATGGGGTGTAGACACAGCGGAGGCGCTGGACACCACGGAAGCATGAGGTCTTTTTGATTCCAAGTTCGGCGAAGGAGCAGAGAGCTGACTCTGCGCAGGTGAAGAAGACAAATGTCCAAGACAGAATCCAGGCGTTCCGCCTGCGGCAGACACTGGAACTCCTGGATGAGGTGGAGGAAGAGAAAGACTTGTTCATTGAGAGGACGCGGTGAGCTGCCGTCCCGGGGCCTGGAGCCCAGCCGCTCCTGCCTACCTCTGGAAGCTCTGCCAGGGTCAGGCCTGCCGAGGGGTGGGGTGCCACCCACAGCATAGCGAGCCCCACAGTCCGGGCACCCGCAGCCTCGGCCCTCTCCCCCCTCCCTCAGTCCCTGGTGCTTCTGGCCCCAGCAGGTCCTCAGTCCCCACAGGAGCTGAGCGTGAGTCCAGTGTGGTGAGGCCGGAGCCTCTGTGGGCCGCCTGGGCCGGGCGTTTCTAGCACCTGGCCTGCGTGGTTTATGCTGCCTTCTCCCCAGCAACTTGGCCATAGCAGTGCCAAACACGTCTCCAGTGCCGGGAAGAGAAATGCCAAGCTTGGGGAGGCCTGGCACCAGCAGAGGGTGTATTCCCCCGCCCCCAAGACCACGCAAGCAGCCTACAGGATCAAGACACAGACCTCAGATGCAGAGCTGGTGACCCGAGGGGACTGGACGTTTTGTCCTTGGTGCCTCAGCTGCAGCCCCACCTCCCAGTGTCCTTAGAGCTCACACTCTGCCTGGCATTCTGCTGCTTGTAGCTGAGGGCAAAGGCTCACAGAGAAGCCAGCCTAGCCTCCAGGCCCCAGCCCACTGTCCAGTGTGTTCTGGGGGGGTGACAGGAGTCTGCAGGCTGGGCTGGGTCATGCCTGGGCCATCCCACCCAGACCCAGGTCCGCTCCCCTTGCCCTTGATGGCCCGAGGTTGCTGCCTCATGGGATTCTGCAGCCACCCCCTCCCTAGCCAGGCTTTCAGAACAGGGGTAAACAAGCTCCTCCATCCTGGGTCCCCCTTCCCACCTCCTCTCCCGGCCCCCCACCCTTCCACTGCCTTCCTCTGGAGCTTCTAGAAACTACCCCCCTGTTTCTCCATTACTGTTCAAGAGAGGAGCTGAGCGCCTGCCACCAGAGGAAGAACCTGCTGAGCAAGCAGCAGAAGAGTGTGGCGGCCCAGATAGCCCTGGAGAGGGAGGAGGGCAACATGTAGGTGGCCTGTGAGGGGGCGGGAAGAGGCCCTGAGGGAGGTCCTGGGGAGGGGTGGCCTGAGGGGGGCCTTGCAGGGCCTGGGGAGCAGGGGGAAGACTCTGAGGGGGGCCCTTGGGGGTTCTGGGGAGGGGGAGGGGTCCTGAGAGGGACCCTGGAGAGGGGGGCTCTGATGGGGGTCTTGGGGAGGGGTGGCCTGAGGGGGGCCCTGGGGGGTTCTGGGGAGGAGGGAGGAGTCCTGGGGGCCCTGGGGGTAGCTGTGCCAGGGCCTCACCACTCATTGGCCAGGCAGGCCAGGAAGCAGGCAGCCTGCTCCAGCTGGGCGCAGACAAGACAGTGGCTGGGCTGAGACCCACGCAGGGGTGCAGCGAGCCGGTCTCTACCGAGGACCCGGCCAGCGGCTGGAGCCCCTTCCTACACGACACGTGCGGAGGGGTCCACCCACTGTGTCACCCCTCACCCCACTCCTGAGCCCCAGCCATCCGCATGACAGCCACATCCCGGCTGCTGTCTGCTTTGGCAGGAGAGGAAGTGGGGCCCCAGAGGCACCAGGCCCCCACCCCACTTCTTGGCACAACTCTGGCCCTGTGTTGTGTGCCCCAGGGCAGCGGTGGGCCGTCTCCAGGCGGCATCCAGACGCCTGCACACCGAGCTGGAGAATGAGGAGGCCCTGAAGGCCAAGACCACAGCCATACTGAGGGAGAATGAGTAAGTCGGGCTGACCCAGGGTGAGCGAGCTGGGAGCTCCCAGCAGGTCTCAGAGCCAGTGCAGCTTGTGGCACTTGGGGCCCTGTCCCTGTGTGCCCCTCCTTCCCTTGTCTGCAGGCTTTGGTTTGGAACTCTAGCCCTTCCAGCCGCCTTTTTCAGCTCCCTCCCCGCCGCTGTGCTGACAACGCGCCCACCTCCCCTGGGCTCCCTGTTCCCACCCTTCAGCCAGGTTGAACCCCTTCCTGGCACCTTAGTGGGAGCCCTGTGCAGCTGCTGGGCCTTCACCGGGCTTGATGACACCGCCTGCCTGGCTGCCTGGCTCCTGCACTGCTGGCTGGTGCCCTGGTGTGCGCATGCAGCTGTGGCCCCAGGCACTGGGCTGGATTGGAGTTTGACCAGGCCAGCTTGCGCTCCCCTACTGCCCCGTGGGTGGGGGCACATTTCATGTCTGCGCCCACCCCCCCCAGCCACGTCCTATAGGGACCTGTGACAGGTCTCAAAGCAGGAGAGTCAGGACCTGACGCCATTATCTAGATCTCTCCCTCCCTCCCTCCCTCCCTCCCTCCCTCCCTCCCTCCCTCCCTCCCTCCTCCTCCTCCTCCTCCTCCTCCTCCTCCTCCTCCTCCTCCTTCTTCTTCTTCTTTCTCTCTCTCTCTCTCTCTCTCTCTCTCTCTCTCTCTCTCTCTCTCTCTCTCTCTCTCTCTCTCTCTCTCTCTCTCTCTCTCTCTGCCAGTGCCAGGGTTTGAACTCCGGGCCTGGGCACTGTCCTTGAGCTTCTTTTGCTCAAGGCCAGCACTCTACCCCTTGAGCCACACTCCCAGCCCCTGAACGGATTTCTTAAGTTTTTAGTAAAGCAGGAGTCGGGGGGATTTCCTAACACAAGGAAGAGAGCCCGGTGGCCTGGCTGAGCCGTCTGGCCTTCCGCCACGCCAGGCACCCATGGCGTGCCCTTCCCGTGTGCAGTGGCTCTCGCCTGAGCGCTCTGTCCTCCTGGTCACTGTGGCCGCTTACACAGGTTCTTCCCAGTTGAAGGTGACTCGGCCAGGCACAGGGTCACGTCCATGGTCGCACTTGGTCAGGAGGCTCGGCCTGTGGCCAGTTGAGGCAGGCGGCCATCCAGACTCCCTCAGCAAGCCTGCCAGAGCCCGTGGTTCAAGGCTGTAATCCTGCCAAGGTGGAGGATGGAGCTAGGAGGGCTGCGATCTGAGGCTGGGCAAAAGCAAGCCCCCACCTGAAAAGATAACTGAAGTAAAAGGGCCTCGGCCCAGTGAGTGCCCGTGTGCACACGGCCGGGGGGTCCTCGCCAGGCTCCCTGTAGTGGGAGGCGGTGGGGGGACCCCATCTCGGGGGCCCAGGCAGAGGGCTCCTTGAGGAGGGAGCTGGCGGTGTCCAACCTGCACCCCGTTGGCCCACACTCGGTCGAGAGCCCCAGGCCTCAGAGCCTTTGCCTCCAGGAACAGCACGTGGCCTCTCACCTGCCAGGAAGGCCATGTGGCACATCGAGCTTGAGAAGGGGAGGTATGAGGATGCCCGGAAGTGGGTCCAAGAGGAAGCAGAGGTCAGAGAAAAACGTCAGCAGGCTTACGCAGCCCATCAGCTCCACAAGGAGAAGGAGACCCTGGGAAAAGCCGAGAGAAACAGGCTGCTGAGAATGCGGTACGGGCACCGGGCCTGGCCTGGCAGCCTAGGCTGGGCTCACGCTGTCCCGCCCAGCCTCCCCTCAGCCCTGCAGCCCCAAGCCAGTGCCTCCCTCATCCTGTCCACTCCCTCTCCCCCTAACCAGGCTCCTCTGTTAACTGAGCCCCTGCTCAGCCACCCATCAGGCCGCGGAGGGCTCCCCCCCCGCCCCCTCTGGCTTGTGCTGCACCCCTTGTGTGATGTGATCCACGCCAATCTGGCTGCCCAGGCCAGAGGCCAGCCCTGCCTGGCTCTCCCCGTCCCCACACCCCGCTCCTTGCAGAGCCACTGCTCGCTGTGGATCCGGCCCCTCCCGCCCCCTCCTCCTGTCCTTGTTCTCCTCTCCCGGCACCATCTCTGTGGCCTCTTTCCTTCATGATCACTGCTCGGCCAGGGCCAAACGCCACACCAAAGCCCCGCAGCATCTCCTTTAGCCTCTCCCGGTTTCTCAGGCTGGGCTCCGGTGCTAGGCCTGTGTGAAGTGGGTCTGTCTGGCGCTGCTCCACGTGCCGCGTTCGGTCCCGCCTGCAGGAAGTACACACACCTGCAGCGGGAGCTGGGGATCAAGCAGCAGAAGCTGCTGGAAGACGCGCAGAAGAACCACAAGGTGGCAGTGCAGTTCCTGAAGGCCTCCTTGGGCCGGTGAGTCTCCAGAAGCCCCCCACTACACCCCAGGATCTAGGAAGGCCCTCCCTCCGTTTTGTTTTGTTTTGTTTTTCTTGCCAGTCCTGGGCTTGAGCTCAGGGCCTGAGCACTGTCCTTGGGTTTTCTCAAGGCTAGAGCTCTACCACCTGAGCCTCCACACCACTTCCGGCTTTTTTCTATGCATGTGGTACCAAGGAATCGAACCCTGGTCTTCGTGCATGCTAGGCAAGCACTTTAACCACTAGACAAACTCCCGCCCCCCCCAGCCCTCACTTTTGTTTTGAAAACTCCCCATTTTGAAAGCAAATGATCCCTAGTCATCAGAAACTGGCAGATCTGCAGCTTCAGTTCTGAGTCGCTGTCTTTGGAAAGGATTGTAGACAGGAAGGCCTGCAGAGAGCAGGCCAGCCCTGCGTCCCCACTGTCAGTCCAGGGCAGGGCAGTGGACACCACAGGCCCTGGAGAGGGCGGGCCAGCCCTGCGTCCCCACAGTCAGTCCAGGCAGGGCAGTGGACACCACAGGCCCTGGAGAGGGCGGGCCAGCCCTGCGTCCCCACAGTCAGTCCAGGCAGGGCAGTGGACACCACAGGCCCTGGAGAGGGCGGGCCAGCCCTGTGTCCCACAGCTGGCCCTGGGAAGGGCTTCTCCATTTTACCCTCAGGGAAGCAAGTGGCATCTCAGGCTGCCGCAGAGCTGTAACTCTCCAGCCGGCATTTGTCACTCAAAATGCCCCTCCAGGATACGGGAGCGGGAGCAGAAGGAGGAAGCCAAGTCCCGAGAGCACACGAAGCGGCGTATGGATGCTGTGCTGGCCCTGAAGAACAACATCACCGCCAACCGGGTGTGTCCCCGGCCTGGGGCCCTGCCAGCCTCAGTCGCCCACCAGGGGCCCTGCTCCTGGAGCCAGGCCTGTCCTCCATTCCTGCGGCCTGGCAGCCACACAGGCTTGAAGCCTGGGCTCTGGGCGTGTCACCCAGGGAGGAGGGGTGGCAGCAGGTGTGTGGGCCCAGGGCAGTAGGTGCCACCCTCCAGAGCCAGGGACAGGGTTGGGCTGGGGGGGGGGACATGCCACAGAAGACTGAAGGTGAGGGAGCCAAGCCTGAGGGCCACTGCTCAGGCGTAAGGCCAGGGTCCTGGCTTCCTTTGAGAATGGTGAATGTTTGTGACCTGCCCACTGTGGGATCCCAATGACAGCATTGATTCGAGGACAGGCCTGCCAGGGTGTGTGTGTGTGTGTGTGTGTGTGTGTGTGTGTGTGTGTGTGTGTGTGTGTGTGTGTGTGTGTGTGTGTGTGTGTGTGTGTGTGTGTGCGTGCGCATGCGCACACAGGGCTTGGGGCACTGCTGGAGCTGTGGCTTCCATGCCTCCCTTTGTAGGAAACGCTGCGGAAGTTTCAAGCCTGGGGCCAGGCCAGGGCTAAGCTGGCTGAGCAGAAGGACCAGGCTGAGAAGGAGTTGATCCAGGCCCAGGGCGGGGACGCCTTCAGACACCTTTTGCATCAGCGCCGGCACCAGGAACTGGAGGCTCAGAAGCGGTGAGGCCCTCAGATCCTGCTTGGCCCTGGTTGCCAGGAGAATCAGGCGCTTGATCCTCACAGCAGGGAAGGCTGACCCCTTCCAGGCTTCCCCAGAGAAGGGGCGTGTTAGTCCCTACGCCCCGTGAATGGGTGAGCCAGCCACCGGGCGCTCACGCCTGTCATCCTAGGCACGTGGGAGGCCGAGATCTGAGCCAACCCAGGCAAGGAAGTCCGTGAGACTTATGTCTAATTAACCACCAGAAAAGCAAAAGTGGAGCTGTGGCTCAAAGTGGTAGAATGCTAGCCTTGAGCAAAAAAGCCCAAGGACAGTGCCCGGGCCCGAGTTCAAGCCCCATGACCAACCA
Organism: Megascapheus bottae; assembly: GCF_031878675.1. Taxonomy (NCBI): domain Eukaryota; kingdom Metazoa; phylum Chordata; class Mammalia; order Rodentia; family Geomyidae; genus Megascapheus; species Megascapheus bottae. The sequence continues at coordinate 83,804,599 of NC_143514.1, forward strand.
AGGAGAGAGGGAGGGATAGAGTGAGAGAGTGAGTGAGTGTGTGAGTGAGTGAGTGGATGAGTGAGTGAATGAGTGTGTGAGTGGATGAGTGAGTGAGTGAGTGAGTGAATGAGTGAGTGAATGAGTGTGTGAGTGAACGAGTGTGTGAGTGAGTGAGTGTGTGAGTGAGTGAGTGGATGAGTGAGTGAATGAGTGTGTGAGTGGATGAGTGAGTGAGTGAGTGAGTGAATGAGTGAGTGAATGAGTGAGTGAGTGAACGAGTGTGTGTGTGAGTGAGTGTGTGAGTGAGTGAGTGAATGACTGAGTGAGGGAGGGACTGGAAGAACGCGTGAGTGAATGAGTGTGTGAGTGAGTGAATGAGTGTGTGAGTGTGTGAGTGTGTGAATGAGTGTGTGAGTGTGTGAGTGAGTGAATGACTGTGAGTGAGTGAGTGAATGAGTGTGAGTGAGGGAGGGACTGGAAGAACGCGTGAGTGAATGAGTGTGTGAGTGAGTGAATGAGTGTGTGAGTGAGTGAGTGTGTGAATGAGTGTGTGAGTGAGTGTGTGTGTGAGTGAATGAGTGTGAGTGAGGGAGTGAATGAGTGTGAGGGAGGGAGGGACTGGAAGAACGCGTGAGTGAATGAGTGTGTGAGTGAGTGAATGAGTGTGTGTGAGTGAATGAGTGTGAGTGAGTGAGTGAATGAGTGTGTGTGTGAGTGAATGAGTGTGAGTGAGGGAGGGACTGGAAGAACGCGTGAGTGAATGAGTGTGTGAGTGAGTGTGTGAATGAGTGTGTGTGTGAGTGAATGAGTGTGAGTGAGGGAGGGACTGGAAGAACGCGTGAGTGAATGAGTGTGTGAGTGAGTGAATGAGTGTGTGAGTGAGTGAATGAGTGTGTGAGTGAGTGAGTGTGTGAATGAGTGTGTGTGTGAGTGAATGAGTGTGAGTGAGTGAGTGAATGAGTGTGAGGGAGGGAGGGACTGGAAGAACGCGTGAGTGAATGAGTGTGTGAGTGAGTGAATGAATGTGTGTGAGTGAATGAGTGTGTGTGAGTGAATGAGTGTGAGTGAGTGAGTGAATGAGTGTGTGTGTGAGTGAATGAGTGTGAGTGAGGGAGGGACTGGAAGAACGCGTGAGTGAATGAGTGTGTGAGTGAGTGTGTGAATGAGTGTGTGTGTGAGTGAATGAGTGTGAGTGAGGGAGGGACTGGAAGAACGCGTGAGTGAGTGAGTGAGTGAGTGGGAAGAAGGAGGGAGGGACTGGGCGGGTGAGGAGATGTATCAGAGCCAGAGGACAGCCTTGTTTTGGGCTTCTGGGCTAGAAACAAGCCTGGGGACGGCTCACAAGGCCCATAGAAGGACTGGGCTGGGCTGGGCAGGAGAGGCCTGGTGTTAGATAATATTCAGACTTTGCCAAAAACCATGCAGATAGGTCAGGAGTTGGGCCTAGTGGTAGAGTGCTTGCCTAGCATGCACAAATACTGGGGTTCGATTCCTTGGTACCACAAACTTAGAAAAAAAGCCGGAAGTGGTACTGAGGCTCAAGTGGTAGAGCTCTAGCCTTGAGAAAGTCCAAGGACAGTGCTCAGGCCCTGAGCTCAAGCCCAGGACTGGCAAAATAAAATAAAATTATATATATATATATATATATATATATATATATATATATATATATATATATACCATGCAGACAGCCAGGTACAGGGGACAAAGGAAAAGGTTTATTGCCAGGAGAGTGATGGGCAGAGCCCCTCTCACAGAAGCGCACATGAGAAGAGTGCTGGCTGTTGTCTGGGGTGACCTATGTAACCTGTGGGGTTTAGGAGGCAGCGAGGAGGAGGGGACCTGGGGTGGATTTGAGGACCAGGGGCTCCATCGGGCGGAAGATTTATGGCTGCTACCCAAATGACAGATAAGGGGGTTCTGGAGCTGCCCAGGCCTGAAGCTCAGCTGGGGGGCTCTTGTAGCCTCAAATCTTATTCAAGGTAAAGGGGGAGGAGATACTATTTACTGCCCTTAATCAAGAGACTGGTGTTGCTTGTGCCCAGCACACTAAACTATGGGAGAGGGGTAAGGGGCCCTGGGCGGGCACTGTTGACTGCTTGGACCAAATGGGGCTGGGAAAGGAGCTTGCCAGGGTATGGAGAGGAGGCCACCAGGCCCACAGGTCACCACCCTGGACCCACCCAAGGCGGGGCATGCTGGCTGGAGCTGAGCTCCTGGAGCCACCTGTGCCCGCTGGCCGCCCCAGCTGCCCACCTGCAGGTGCTAAGGTGGCACGGCACCTTCCCCAGGGCCTTTGAGGAAGAGCAGAAGCTGCGGAGACAGGAGATTGTAAGCAAGATTTTGAAAGAGGAAGCAGAAGAAGAAAACCGGAAAAAGAAACAGCACCGACCCGCCAAAGCCAAAGAACACCAGACCCTGCGGGACAAGACCTGGGGCTACATCTCAGACTTCTGCGAGGGGAAGTCTGAGGTGGTGGCTCCCAGTTACCCAGACGAGGTCTCTATCTGAGGAGCCCCTGAGAGCCCACCTCCCCCTTGGCACAGCCTTGGCAGAGCTGCTTCTGCTTGGGCTCTGTGCTGGTCCCTTGCCCGGCCCTCATGGAGAGAAGTCCCCTGTACTCATGTCTGGCTCTCCTTCCCTCACCCGGGCTGCTCTGCACCAGTGCCCGGGCAGGCCGGCAGGCCGTGTCTGCCAGGGTGACACCTCTAGTTCTCCTCCCCTAGGGTCCTCTGCGCCTCAGGGCACCAGCAAGCCTTTTCCTGTTTCCTGGCCGTGTCCCTCCCCCAGGCACCCCCAGCCCTCTGCATCCCTCCTCTAGGGAATATCGCTTTCTCCCCACCTCGTTCTCTCTCTGGAAGGCCTCCCCTGTTGGTTAACCACCTGCCCTCCCCATGCGCCGCCTCCCCTCCCGTCCCCTCCCCTGTGCAGTGCAGCCTGTCTGTTCTTCTGTCATGGCGCCCACTGCAGACCAGCAGACCCCGCCCCCCCGCCGTGATGCCACACAGAGGAGCCCAGCGCCCTTGTCTGGGAAGGCACTGCCAGAAGTGTGTGTGGCTGAGAGGCCCGGGCGGCGTCAGTGAACATGGCTTGCTGGTCTCTTCCAGCAGGAGATTGAGATGGAACACCCCAGAGAGTTCTGGCTCTCGAAAGCCTTCTCCACCGAGTCTGTGCTGGTGGACCTGGCCACGCTCAACACCGAGGAAGAGATCCTGGCCCAGCCAGAGATTCCTGGGCTTTGGAGCGAGGACTACAAGCCATACCAGGTCCCAGCCTTCCACACTGCCTCCGCCTCGCTGCTCGCTGCCCACCAGCCCCTCTCCCCTCCCCTCCCAGAGCCCTTGAGTCTGCTCTGTGTGTGTGTGTGTGTGTGTGTGTGTGTGTGTGTGTGAGACTCTCCAACCCCCTGACTGCTCAGCCACACCCTATTGTGCTGGCCTCAGGGTGAGAAGCAAGAGGGAGGAGTCTACCTCTCTCTGCTCCCAGTCAGGAAAACATATTTCTAGAAAAAGACATGAAGGGCCAGAAGTTTGGCCTAGTGGTCGAGTGCTTGCCCAGCAGGCATGAAGACCCAGGTTTGATTCCTCAGTACCACATACATAGAAAAAGCTGGAAGTGGTGCTGTGACTAAAGTGGCAGAGCTCTAACCTTGAGGAAAGCCCAAGGACAAGCCCCAGGACCGACCAAAAAAAAAGAAAGAAAGAAAGAAAAGAACAGGGAAAGACAGGCGCTCACCCTCCTTTGGAAAGCCTATTTCTAGAGGCATGCCGTGTGCCGAGCCCTGGTCCTCGCCCCCGGGGCTCCGTCCTCGGCTCTACCTCTGTTACCATCGGGGGTGGAGTGGACACAGTTGGGCACTGGTCATTCTGCACCCTGAAAGGCCAGCTGGTGGCAGGCCCCAGCAGTCCCTCAGAGGGGAGCTCTCAGGGCTGTTGTCAGCTGCAGCTACCCAGGTGCTGGCCTTCGGTGGCCACATGGCTGTGTATCTGGCCCAAACTTGACTTTGACTGACATGACCGCTTGATGAAACTGTTTTCTGTGGAGTTTTCCAGAGACAATCCGCTCCGCCATGACTCCCCAAAGCCTGCCTGCGTCCTCCTGGTCCTCCCTGACCTGGCCGGGGTCAGGTGCTGTCTGGCCTCGAGTGGCACAGGCCTCTGTCTGCCTCTGCGACCCTCAGGTACCCAAGGAGGAGGTGGACCAGAAGCCCGTGGGTGGGACCAAGATGGACCGCGAGATCCTGGCCCGCACCCTGGGGAAGCTGCGCAGCAGGGTGGTTCACAAGCAGGTGGCGTCGGGCCACGAGTTCAAGGGCTGCCCCTTCAACAGCAAGCCCGAGGTCATCCACTTCAAGGTGAGCGCCCGCCCCCCCCCCCCCGGGCTTGTGCTTTGCTCTGGGGAACCTGCGTTTTCTGTGGTTTTTAATCTTTTCTTGTTTCTTTTGTCTGGGCTTTTGTCTGGGCCTGAGCTCAGGGCCTGAGCACTGTCCTTGGACTTTCTCAAGGCTAGAGCTCCACCACTTGAGCCTCAGCACCACTTCCAGCTTTTTCTATGTATGTGGTACTGAGGACTCGAACCCACACCTTGGTACTTGCTAGGCGAGCACTCTACCACGAGGCCACACTCTTGGCCCTGGGAAGCCAGCATCGTGTCAGACCTTAGGGCTAGGGAGGTAGGGGTCAGGAAGTACCAGGCCTCTTCCCTGGGTCTCTGGGCCTCCTGGGAAGGACAGGTGGCCAGGTAGTCACTTGCCGGCCCTGTCTGCCAGGCAGATCCCAGCATCATGTGAGGCAGTATACAGGAGGCTGTACTGGAGTGGCCGGGGTGACCGGGGTCACCTGGGCTTCTGTTGTCACTCCTGCCAGCCAGGCCCCACAACACCCATATCTGGGTGTCCTGGCATGGGTGGTGAGATTCTCATCATGTCCTCAAGGCATGGGTCCTCTTGGGGCCCTCAGTCGAGGGAACCCTGGGGAACCTGTCCCTCGGGACCTCCCTCTGGTTCGCCCGAGCACCAAGCTGACCTGGAGCCGTTCTTGGCTCTGTGGCTGGGCCTGCGTAGCTCTAGAGCCTCCATCTCCTGCAGGACTTTGATGTTGGCAAAGTGTATAAGAAGAAGATCACGTTGATAAATGCCACATACACCATCAACTACTGCAAGCTGGTGGGCGTCGAGGAAAGCCTGCGGGATTTCGTCTTCATCCAGTAAGGCTCCGAGTCCCGAGAGGGGCGGGGGATCTTCCAGGTGGAGTCTGGGGAGCTGCCTCACCACCCTGCAAGCAGCCATCCCTGGAAGCCAGGCCCGACGTGCACGCCCCGGCTCCCTGCTGGGGTGGTGCCAGGGCAGCTCGGGCAGCTCGTCCCTTCTCACTAGCATACATTTAGGACTTTTTACTGGGAGGTCTTGCTCCCGGTGCGATGCTCATTCTCCTGTCGTTTTAGTTCTCTTCATGTCTGTTATGAGGCCTATGACTTTTCCATCTTGTCCTACTGTCGTCAGTGGCTCTCCTTAGACCCCAGGCCTCAGCATCTGGTCTTCTGAGACAGTCTCACCGGGGAAGCCCAAGCTAGCCTCAAACTCTTAATCCTCCTGCTTCTGCCTCTGTAGCACCAGAATTGACCTTGGCTTTTAAGGCAGCTCTGTTGTCTCTTCCTTCCTCGTCAGCGCCAGGCTTCATGGAAAGGATTTTCTTTTCTGCGTTAGACAGTCTTGCTATGTGGTCCCCGCCATCCTTGAACCTGCAGTCCTGCCTCCGCCTCCGGGGGCTGGGACTACAGATATGCACCGTCAAGCCAGAGTAAATGTTAAGTTTCTAGTTCAAGATCACTGTCTTTCACTACTGTGTGACCCTGACTGCCCTGCCAGGGCCTCTGCTGCCCCCTCTCTCAAGCAGGGGTCCCAGAGCATCTGTCCTCTTGAAAACTAAAAGGAAGTCAACCACAGGGTCTTGTTTCCCTCCATCTCTCCCTACTGTTTTACAGAATCTTGTATCTCTCCAGAGGTCGAGAGAGAGGGAGGGAGGGAGGGAGAGATTTACTATAAATTGGCTCTGGTTATGGGGACTGATGTGGGTTCCTGGTGGGTAGGGACATACGTGTGCACACATAGACATGCACGCATGCATATGTGTGTGTGTACCAAAGCCCTCCTCCCCAGGTCTAGCTTAGAATTACCCGTGACACCTGGAGGCTCTCAGTCATGCTTCTTGGTTCACCGTTTGTCTGCAGTCCTGGGGCCTGAACTCAGAGCCTGAGCACTGTCTCTGAGCTTCTTTTACACTTCTTTTTTTTTTTTTTTTTTTTTTGGCCCCCTTCTCTTTCTGGCCCCGCTCGCTCCGGCCCCGCTGGCTCTGGCTCGGCTCGCTCCCGCACGCTCCAGTCCTGCTCGCTCCAGCCCCGCTCACTCCGGCCACCACTCGGTTGGGCTCTGTTCACTTCAGCTCAGCTCGCTTCTTTCGCTCTCTGTCGCCGTCGCAGTCTTTGTCTCTGCCACTTTTCCGGTTTGGTTGTGTCTCGTCTCTGCCACTTCCAGCTTGGTTGTGTATGTGGGATACCGAGGAATCGAACCCGGGTCTTTGTGCATGCTAGACAAGCACTTTAACCGCTAGGCCAAACTCCCGGGCCCTTACACTTCTTTTTCAACACTTAAAGTTCTACCCCTTGAGCCACAGTGGCACCTCTGGCTTTTTCTGGGTATATGATACTGAGAAATTGAATCCAGGGCTTCATGCATGCTAGGCAAGCACTAAGCCACATTGTTTTCCTTCCTTTTTTTCACTCGGGGGGACTGGGATTGAACTCGGGGGGCTTGCGCTGCCAGGCGGATGCTCCACCTCACGAGCGCAGCCTCCACCCCTTTCTCCTTGGTTCCTACTTGGAAAATAACCAAGGCCAGCCCGACCTGCTGACGTGCTCGGATGGGAGGCCACAGTCCCTGGTCTCTGCCTTCCTCGTCGGCAGGACTATAGATGGACACCTCGGTGTCCAGCTTGGCGGTGCCTCTCATGTGGCAGATTCAGCTCCTGAAGCAGCTCTGAGGTGTCTCCGCCCGAGCGAGATGCCTGGCCACGGCTGGGCGTGCACTCACCAGCCCCGGGGTCTTCGGCTGGGGCCCGTCGGCTGTGGGAGGCTCTCTCCCACTGGGTGTGTCTTTTCTGAACATTCTAAGCTCTTTTTCAGACGAGCTGGCGTTTCTCGACAGTGCTTGGCTCCTCTCTCACGTCTCTGGTTCTGATCCAGCTCTATTTTAATTGCGTGCCTTTTACAAGCTCCACTTAGCAGTTCCTCTGAGCATGGACCTTGGAGCGTGCCCTGGCGGCTTGCTGTCAGCTCGCGTGCGCCCCTGCCGGTGACCTTGACCCGCACCTCTCACTGCCAGAGGGTGTGGCCTGGGATTCTGTGGCAGCTACCATCAAAATGCCTTCTCCCAGGAGGGCTTTTGCAGGGAAGGATGTTTCATTATTGTTTTGTGCCAGTTTTGTGCCAGTCCTGGAGCTTTAACTCAGGGCCTGGGCACTGTCCCTGAGCTTTTTTTTTTTTTTTTGCCAGTCCTAGACTTGAGCTCAGGGCCTGAGCACTGTCCTTGGACTTTCTCAAGGCTAGAGCTCTACCACTTGAGCCTCAGCACCACTTCCAGCTTTTTTCTATGTATGTGGTACCGAGGAATTGAACCCGGGTCTTCATGCATGCTAGGCAAGCACTCTACCACCAGGCCAAACTCCCGTCCTGTCCCTGAGCTTTTATGCTCAAGGCTAACGCTCTGCCATTGAGCCACTGCTCCACTTCAGGCTTTTTGGTGGTTAGTTGGAGGTATGAGTTTCACAGATTTCTCTGTTTGGATTTGAACTGTGATCCTTACATCTCAGTCTTCTTAGCCGGCACAGTGGCCCACGCCTGTCATCCTAGCTACTCAGGAGGCTGAGATCCGAGGATCAAGGTTCAAAGCCAGCTAGCACTAAAGACCCTGAGGCTCTTATCTCCAATTAACCACTAGAAAACCAGAAGTGGGGCTGCAGTCTTAAGCTGAAGAGCTCAAGGATGGTGTCCAGGCCCAGAGTTCAAGCCCCATGACAAAAAAAAAAAATCTCAGCGATTCCATGGGATGTTTTCATCTCAAGCTTCTATTTTGTGCATCTTCAAACAAAGTCAAGTTAGGTAAAATCTTACCCTCACCCAGGAGCAGTGTCCCGCCTGGCACTGGGGCCAGGGCTCGGGGCCACTCACCTCCTGGATGGACCCCATTTTCCAGACAAACATCCAAAGGTTATTCGAAGGTCTCCTACCCCCAGGGGACACGGGGACAGGGGAAAGGGTGGACCCGGGAGCCCACACCCCCAGAGCCACTCATGCTGACCTGACCCAGTGGCCACTGTGTTTTCAGCTTTGACCCCCCAGGACCCATGTCTGCTGGGATGTCCTGTGAGGTCCTGGTCACCTTCAAGCCCATGGTGAGTCAGAGGGTCGGGCTGTTTGTCCCAGCAATGTTCGCTACCCTGGAAAGCGGAGGGACACACAGTGGCTTGCATTAGCCAGCTTGGACCTCTGGGGACATCGGCAGATCTTCCAGCACCTTGCTCTGCAAGGGGCAGGGGCGGGCTGGGGGGAGGGGGCGGTGCCTCCTGGGGGCAGGGGCGGGCTGGGGGGAGGGGGCGGTGCCTCCTGGGGGCAGGGGCGGGCTGGGGGGAAGGGGGCGGTGCCTCCTGGGGGCAGGGGCGGGCTGGGGGAAGGGGGCGGTGCCTCCTGGGGGCAGGGGCGGGCTGGGGGGAAGGGGGCAGTGCCTCCTGGGGGCAGGGGCGGGCTGGGGGAGGCTGTAGCCTATGGATCTGGATCCATTTTGCACATGGTTATGGCGGTTGGTGTTTTGTATTTTAGATCAATAAAGATCTGGAAGGGAATGTCTCGTTTTTGGCTCAGACAGGCAAATTTTCTGTGCCACTGAAATGTTCAACAAAAAAATGTTCCGTAAGTTTCCATTTGTATGCACGGTGCTTCTCAGGAGAACCCTGGTGAGGCTGTACCTGGACTGTGGGTGGGGAGGGTCAGGGGGTGGAGCTCTGAATTGGGGGTGCAGAGAGGCAGGATGGAACTCTGAACTGGAGGCCCAGGGGGTGGGGGCAGAGTTCAGAACTGGGGGTGTAGAGGGTCAGGGGTGGAGCTCTGAACTGAGGATACAGACTGGCCGGGCAGAACCCTTCCCAGGCCTTGGTCCAGCAGCAGTGTGGGGCCCTCAGACCAGAGCCGTCGGCTGTGGGACCCCTGTGGCGTGTGGTGCAGACCTCAGCGGTGGAGCCCAGTCCTCTGTGCAGACGCTGGAGGGCCCTGCACACACGTGGGGATTAAGAAAGGTTTACGCACGATGGAAAGCAGAGAGTCACGGGATGAGTTTCTGCTGACCACCCGTGGTCATCACACCCACCACCCTGGCTGCCCACCCCAAAGCCACGTCAGAACCCAGTGACACTGCTCAGCACCCATGCCTGGGACATGACCCCACGCCGGCCCTGGGCCTGCCTGACCCAGAGGCGCGGGACAGGGCTCTGGCCTTCAAGCCACAGCCACAGCCATGGGGCAGGATGCCCGGGTGTCTGGACACCGAGGCCAGCAGGTACCCAGCAGGCACCCAGCAGGGCTCCATCTGCCCCTGCACAGCCCCAGCGCCCACGTTCCACACGGGAGGGAGAGCGCAGAGGGCAGCCAGACGAGGAGTGGGAAGGAGGACGGGCTGAGGGCTCCACACTAAGAAGTAACACCAGGCCACCCGGGCCTCACCCAAGCACACTTCCGTGTCCCCAGAATACCACGTGTGCTCGTGCCTGTGTGTGCGTGTGCACGTGAGTCCGAGACTTCTGGGGTGGCTCAAGTTCTGCATGCGCAGTGCATGGTGTACAGAGCCCCTCCGGCCCCGCCTGGAGCCCCCTCCCCAGGCGGAGGGCAGGCCGGGCTCCCCAGAGCCACTCTGGGCTTGGGAGCAAGCAGGAATGTGGCCAGGGCCGCATAGCACCTGCGACGCCTGGCTCCGTGGCCATGCGGGCCACCCGCCCGCCAGCCGCTGCGGCCTGGCTTACTGGCGTCCTTTGGCAGCTGTCCCTCGACAGGGAGCTCATCAACTTCGGCAGCTACACCGTGGGAGAAACTACATCCCAGACCATCACGCTGACCAATGCCGGGGGCCTGGGCACCAAGTTCAAGTTCCGCTTGGCATCTGAGTCCTACGACACAGAGGACTACGAACCCAACCTGAAAATGGTAAATGGCCACTGCCTGGCTGCCTGGCTCCGGGCCCCCGGCTCTGCCCGGCTCCGGCCCGGGGTTTGGCGGCCTGGGGCCTGCGGCTCTGCCAGGCCAGGGGCGCCCGGGTGAGACGTGACTAAGAGGGCGCTGCCTGCTGCAGAAGGAGCAGAAGAGACCGGAGCACGAGAGGAGGACGTCGAGGTCAGCGGCCTCTGGAACGGAGCACGGTGTCTTTTCTCAGGCATGTGACAGGAGCAGTGCGGGAGCACAGGGCCCCCGAAAGAGCCCAGAAGGGCAGAGGGAAACGCCACGGCCTGCCCTGCAAGGGCCATGGCTGCCGTGACACCACACGGAACAGGGACTTAATGTTGGTCCTGGGATGGCCGTGCAGGGCCATGGTGCAGGGCCGTGGCCTGTGGGTGCCACGCAGAGGGAGGCTCTGCCCTCCATGAGAAGCTTCTGGCCCTCCCTCTTGGGGTCAGCCAGGTTCAGGGGCTCCCCCCCAACAGCCCCTCGCCCCATGCCCAGGGCACTGGGGCTGAGGGGAGGAGGGAGAGGGTGGGTGGGTATCTGGGGTCAGGGCTGGGGAGGAGGACTGAGGCCCGAGGAGCCATCGAGGTCCTGACTCAGGAAGCAGAGGGGCCAAGCCAGAGCTGTGGGAATGTGCGGACGGACAGGGCTGGCTCTGCCGGGGTGGCCAGGGGCCCAGGGAAGCCGGTGAGAGCCGTGAATCCCCTTTCAGAGCAGCCTCTTCACCTTCGACGACAAAAGCATCTACGAGAAGATCCTCACCAGTTTCTCCGAGCCCCCTGCTGAGGGCTTTGAGTCTGGGGACCTCCCTAGCCGGCAGGAAGATGGTGAGGGCCCATGAGGCCAGCAGGCGGGCAGTGGGTGCCCCAGCCCCCCTCCCGCCCTCATGCTGGGCAGGCTCAGCCTGGTATGGCAGGATGGCCTCCCAGCACTCCTGCGGGCTGCCAGCTCCGGTGTGGGGTTCTGCAGTCCTCCGCCGGCCACCTCTGGAGGCCTTGGGGTCCAGGGTGTCACTGGGCATGGTTCTGGGGGATCGGGGGCCACACTCCCCGCACTGACCGTGCAGTGGGTCTGCCGTGTGCACTCTTCTGGGAGCTGGGCTCGAGGCTCAGTGCGCCGGCCTGGCAGATGGTCAGCATCTCACCCCGATACTGGAAATCCTGAAGCTAGAAGGGGACTGAGGGAGGGCCAGCTGGGGAGGGCCAGGCCAGCCTCGGCCTGGGCAGCTCACCGGGGGTCCGCAGGCGCTGCCTGAGCAGTGCTGTGTCCGGTCGGGGCCGTGCCAGCTGCACGGGGCGCAGAGGGTCCCCTGACAGCGCTGGGGGTCCATTGTCCTGCTGACCATGGTCATTCTCCACCTTCCCGTTTCTAAGCCGTGGCGGGGGGCTCGTGTGTGCGCGTGTGTACGTGCAGGGGCCCTGCGCACACCTCTCTAGCAGTGCTTCGGCCCTCCGAGGTGGCAAGGCATATACCACAGCGCTGTGTTTAAGGCTGTGCCACCTGGTTTCTGAGTGTGCCTGGCTGGTGAGCTGGGGCTGTGCCCTGGGCACAGGACAGTGTGCCAGTGTGCATCAGGGCATTGGGCCAGTAATCCATCAACTTTGGGTGTGAGTGTATTTCTGGGCTCTCTTTTTCTTTTGGCTTTGGCATTTTTTGGGGGGTGCCAGTCCTGGGGCTTGAACTCAGGGCCTGAGCCCTGGGCTTTCCCTACCCTTGAGCCACAGCACCACTTCTGGCTTTTTCTGCATTTCTGGTACTAAGGAATCGAACGCAGAGCTTGGTGCATGCGGGGGAGTCCCTGCTTCTGGCCGACTTCCCGGTTCCTTTTGTGGTAGTGCTAGTTCCATGTTTACTAGGTGCTCCATCTCTCGAGCCTCACCTCCCGCTTCTTTTGCCCTGGTTATTTGTGACATATGTTCCCATAAACTTTTTCGCTAGGGCTGGCCTGGCACTGCAGTCTTTCCAGTCCCCACCTTCTGAGTGGCGAGAATTACAGGCTGGGCCATTTACCACCTGACCTCTGGGCATCCTTTTCTGGTCACTCTGTCCACTTGTTCATCCTCTTTTTTTTCCTGGTCATGGGGCTTGGACTCAGGGCCTGGGCATGCTCCTGGGCTGGGCTTCCTCTGCTCAAGGCCGGCACTCCGCCCCTTGAGCCACGGCACCACTTCTGGCTTCTGCTATTTATGTGGTGCTGAGGACTGGAACCCAGGGCTTCGTGCGTGCTGGGCCCCATCCCCAGCCTGCCGCACTTCAGAACCTGCGCTTGATTTCCAGGGGCAGAAAAGCCCCGTGTGAGTGTGAGTGTGTGGCTTTGAGGGGGGCCCCCCACCCTCCCCGCACCCCACCCCGCCTCCCTCACAGCCCCACCCTCAACTCAGGCCCACCTCGCCTTTTGTCTTCAGAATCTGATGTGAATGCTGTGGCCAATGGTGGCCCCACTGAGGAGCACATGGAGATCTCGCTGGGGAAGGTGGGTCGGCCGCCCCTCCCGCTGCCCCACCTGCGCCCCTTCCAGGCCCCTCCCGTGCCCTCCCACGCCCTCCCGCACCCCTCCCACGCCCCTCCCGCGCCCCTCCCGCTGCCCCTCCCGCGCCCCCCACACCCCTCCCACGCCCCTCCCGCGCCCCTCCCGTCCTCTGAAGAGCCAGCACCAGGGCACCCTTCCCCTGCTGAGCTGGGCAGAGCGGAGCAGCAGAGGGGCCTGAGAGTGGGCGGCCATCCCCGATCAGCCCAGGGCCCAGTCCCTGCCCAGCGCGCAGGCCTGGGGACCAGGGCCTGTGTGTGACGGGCCCAGGGCAGCAGTGTGGTCCTGCCCCCCCCCCCCCCCCGGCAGGGGGGACCACGGAGGGCCAGCATGCGGCCTGCTGCTGACCACGCTCTCCCGTGCAGCTCACGGAGGGGGAGATCGGCCCCTTCAGCTCTGTCCAGGTGCCCATCATCTTCACGCCCACCGTGCCAGGCCTGGCGGAGAACAGCTTCAAGGTCGTCTTCAAGGACCCGCAGTCCCCTGCAGTGAGTACAGCGTCCCTGGCCCAGACCACGTCCCCCACACCACGAGGGAGGACCCCGCCCTGTGAGGAGCACCCCATCCTGTGAGGAGCACCCCATCCTGTGAGGAGCACCCCACCCTGTGAGGAGCACCCCATCCTGTGAGGAGCACCCCATCCTGTGAGGAGCACCCCACCCTGTGAGGAGGATCCCCTGTCCATTGCTTTCCCTCTATGGGCTGGCTTTGAACTGTGATCCTCAAATCCTAGCCTCCTGAAAAGCTAGCCTTTCAGGGGTCACATGAGCGCTGGAGTCCATCTATCCATCCCTTATCTTTTTTTTTAGGGGGGTCCTGAACTCAGGTACTGCGCACTGACCCTTTTTTTTTTGGTCCTGGGACCTGAGGACCTGGCGCTGTCCCTGAGCGCTTCAGCTCCAGGCTACTGTCCTATCCGTGGAGCCACAGCACCACTTCCACTTCCTGTTTCCTCTCTCTCTGTCTCTCTCTCTCTCCCTCCCCTGTGGGTCATGAGGCTTGAGTGCTTCAGCTCCAGGCTACCACCCTACCCTTGAGCCAAGCCCCACCTCCCCTTTTCTAGTGATTAGCTGGTGATAAGCATTTCTTGTTCTTCAGTGTCTGGACTGGGTTTGAACCTTGATCCACAGAACTCGGCCTCCTGAGTCTCTACGATTACAGCTGTGAGCCACCAGGCCTGGCTCTTAAGCTTCTTTTGCTCAAGGCTAGCACTCTACCACTTGAGCCTCAGCACCACTTCTGGCTTTTTCTGTGTATGTGGTACTTAGGAATCGAACCCAGGGCTTCGTGCATGCTAGGCAAGGACTCTACCACTAGGCCAAACTCCCAGCCCCAGGCATAGAGTTTAACAGGACATCCAAGGACTAGGCAGAATTGCAAAATGCTTGGCACCTCAGACTTACAGTACCCAGCATGAGGGCCAGGAGCATGGCCGGTGACGGGAGGCCTGCCTGGGTTACGTTCCTTGGTACCATATATAGAGAAACGGCCAGAGTGGTGCTGTGGCTCCAGGGTTAGAGCCCTAGCCTTGAGAAAGCCCAAGAACCACGCACAGGTCTGAATTCAGGCCCCAGGACTGGAGAAAAAACACAGAGCTAAGCACAGCCAGGCGCTAGAAGCTCCTGCCTGCAGTCGCAGCTCCTGCAGAGGCTGAGGGCTAAGGGTTAGCCTCCATGACAGCAGGCCAGAAAGTCCACAAGGCTCCATCTCTAATTAGCCAGCAAAATGCCAGGCTAGTGCAAGTGGTGGAGCCGTGAGCAAGCTCGGCCAGTGCACAAGGCTCTCTAAGCTCCAGTCCTGGTATCAACACAAGAAAGGGAGGGACCATGAGACCCAGAGAAGGGGAGAGGGAGGGAGAGAGGGGGACGGGGAGGGGGAGAGAGACAGAGAGAGAGACAGAGAGAGAGAGAGAAACACAAGCTCTTACCAGGCAGCTGTCCAGGCCTGGATATTCACATGAGGGGAGAAGGAAGGACACGCACACTGGGGTAATGACGGGAAAGCCGCTTGCTCAGTCATCACCCTTCCAATTCTGGTCCTCCTGGCCGTGGGACTCTGAGGCCACCTGGGCGGCGCCGTCCCTGGCGGGCTCTCCCTGTGAAGGACACTTGGGGTTGAGTTGGCCTGTGGAATTCAGCTGTATTTCAGAGCTGTCGGCCTGGCGGTGGATGTGCCAGTCTGGGTGCCCAGGCCCAATGTGGACCTGAAGATCTGCATGTACGACCGGCTGTACCAGGACTCCATCCTCGTCCACACGCGGTGAGGCCCGGCCGGCCCTGGGGCTGCATCCCCAGTCCTGGGTCCCAGCTCTGTCCCAGGAGGCTGGGGGACAGGGCCTCCAGGAAGGGCAGTGGAAAGGGCAGGAGACGGGCCTGGGGGAGAGGAGGCAGCGCCGCACACGGCCTTAGCCGGGGAAGGCCCATGGTAGCCTTGGAATCCACCGTGCACACAGTGCAGGGCAGGATGCCGTTCTGGGGGCATCGAGACCCTGGTGACCCGGGCAGTGCCGTGGGGGGGCTGGGCTGCCTGGGGCGGGCGGCCAGCTTGGGGTCGGTGCCTCGTGGCCTCACAGGGGCAGCGCCTCAGGGCCATCTGCACCCGCTGCTGGCCCACGGGCAGGGAAGTGTCCCTCGGGAGCCGCTTCGGAGGGAGCTGGCCGCTGGCCACAGCTCTGCCTCTTGGAAGCAGCTGTCACTGAGAGCAAGGGAGGTGGGATGGGGGACAGGAGGTGGGGGAGGACTTGGGGGGACGACCCTGGGGCAGGGCTGCATGGAGTCCCTGGCAGGATGTGAATTCCAATCTTCTTTTGTTTATTTTGGGGGGCCACAGGCTTGAACTTGGACTGGGTGTTGTCCCTGAGCTCCTCCGCTCAGGGCTGTCCCCACCACACCCTTGAGCCAGTGTCACTTCCGTCACTTCTGTTTTTCTAGTGATTAATTGGAGATAAGAGTCTCCCAGTCTTTTGTGCCCTGGCTGGCTTTGAACCACTGAGGAGCTCAGCCTCCTGAGTAGCTAGGATTACAGGTGTGAGCCACCGCCCGACCTGAGCGCTGTCCTTGGGCTTTCTCAAGGCTGGAGCTCGACCACCTGAGCCACAGCACCACCTCTGGCTTTTTCTATGTTTGTGATAACGAGGCATCGAACCTGGGTCTTCGTGCATGCTGGGCACACACTCCACCACTGGACCACGCTCCCCTGAATTCGCATCCTCTCATTCACAGGGGGTGGGTGGCCAGAGGAATTGGGTGATGTGTCTCTGTACTGACCTTTCCCAAGGCACATGTGTCATGATTTAAAAAAAAATCCAGTCCCAGCAGGGCGGGGCGGCCTGTCACCCCCGCTCCTCAGGAGGGGACCACGGCTCATAGCCAGCGGGGGTGGGAAAGCCCTGAGACTGTTGTCTCCCAGTCACCACCAGAAAGCGGAAGGGGAGCGGAACTGGGACTCTGGTAAAGTGCTCGTCTTGAGCAAGCAGAGCTCAAGGGCTGCACCGGGACGCTGAGTCCAAGCGAGAAAACAAAAACTGCACCAAAAAGGTGTTTTCATCAGAGTTCCCCTGAGAAGAACCAGCCTGACACACATGACCAAAGCGTGTGCGCCAAGCCACACCACTGGCTCCCTCCGTGGCCCGAGGCCACACGTGACCGGGTGCCCGGCCCTCTGCCCACAGGTCCAAAGCAGCCCTGCGCCTGAAGTTTGAAGTCTGCAAGGAGCTGAGAGGCCACCTGGAGCTCCTGCCCGAGACGGGCTACATCCAAGCCATGTCAACCTACTCGGTGCAGCTCAAATTCTTGCCTCGGTGAGCTGAGAAACGCCTGGCCACGGAGGGGTGGAGTGTCCAGGGCTGGCCCTCTGGTGGGGCACACATCACCAGGCTAGGCTGCCATAACCGAGGTCAGACCGGGCAAGGGTTTGTGACTTACTGTGTCTTCTGATTAGACGCCGTGGACACTGCTGTCTTGTGTGTGTCTCCGTGGACACTGCTGTCTTGTGTCTCCATGTACACTGCTGTCCTGTGTGTGTCTCTGTGGACACTGCTGTCTTGTGTGTGTCTCCGTGGACACTGCTGTCTTGTGTCTCCGTGGACACTGCTGTCTTGTGTGTGTCTCCGTGGACACTGCTGTCTTGTGTCTCCATGGACACTGCTGTCCTGTGTGTGTCTCCGTGGACACTGCTGTCTTGTGTCTCCATGGACACTGCTGTCTTGTGTGTGTCTCCGTGGACACTGCTGTCTTGTGTCTCCGTGGACACTGCTGTCTTGTGTGTGTCTCCGTGGACACTGCTGTCTTGTGTGTGTCTCCGTGGACACTGCTGTCTTGTGTGTGTCCTCTGATTGACTGGACGCCGTGAGCACTGCTGTCTTGTGTGTGTCTTCTGATTGATGGCATGCCGTGGACACTGCTTTCTGCCTGCCCTTGATTATTCCCAGGTTTTATGTTGCACACTTGAAAATTTCTTTTCCTCTGCTCTGAGACTTTTATATTTCCTGTTCCAAGATCCTTAGTTCTTTTACGCAGAGTCTTGTGTTTAGTTGTTTTTTTTTTTTTGCCAGTCCTGGGCTTGGGCTCAGGGCCTGAGCACTGTCCTTGGTGTCCTTGGACTTTCTCAAGGCTAGAGCTCTACCACTTGAGTCTCAGCACCTCTTCTGGCTTTTTCTAAGTATGTGGTACCAAGGAATCGAACCCAGGTCTTTGTGCATGCTAGGCAAGCACTCTACCACTAGGCCACACTCCCGGCCCTTGCATTTAGTTTTTGTTATTGTTACTGTTCTGTTTGTTTTCCAGTCCTGGGGACTGAACTCGGGGCTGGGCACTGTCCTTGAGCTTTCTCAAGGCTCATGCTCTATCCTTGAGCCACAGCACCCCTTCTGGCTCACACGTGCCATGCAAGCACACTACCACTAGGCCACACTCCTGGCCCCAAGGTCTTGTGTTTGCCTGGTTCGGCCTGGCCCATGAACCTTCCTACCGCCTAGCTGGCCTGACGGGCACGCCCCACCAGGCTCAGACTTTATGACTGAGATGAGATCTCACTAATTTTACCCAGGCTGACCTTGAACTGTGATCCTCCTTGTGTCTGCCCACTGATTGGCTAGGATTACCAAAGGGGCATTGAGGGTTCTTTTAAGTGACAGTGTCTGTATTAATTTGAAATACAACCATTGAAATTTATTTAAATGTAACTGTTCAGAAATATGTCTGTGCCACTTAGTCATAGCTTGGGGGTTTGCTGCTCACCCAGACAGCGCATCTGGAGGTCTGCCTGGGACCCCAGAACTCGCCCGTGCTTCCCCCACCCAGCTTCTGAGCGTGTGTACCGTGTCTGTGTGCACGTGTGCACATGCTGGTCCTGGGGCTTCAGCTCAGGCCCTCGGCACTGCCCCTCTGCTTTTTTTTGCACTTAACTACATGAGCCCAGCTCTACTTGCAGCTTTCCGGTGGTTACGTGTAGGTAAGTGGTGTCAGACTGCCATCCTCAGATCTCAGCGTCCTGAGTAGCTAGGATGGCAGGTGTGACCACTGGTGCCTGGCTCCTGTGGGATTTAAGAGCACCAACTGGGGGTCAGTTTTCCTGTCCGTGAGCAGAATACCCACAGAAGGACCCTCAGCTGCGCCTGCTTCTTGCAGACACTCCCTTCCGGAAGATGCCGGGAAATATTTCGACAAGGACAGCCGGGTTCTGGAGGCTCCGATGACAATCCGGGTGGCTGACCAGGTCTGTGCAGGTCCTGCCCTGGGCTGCAGGCGGCCCTGCACGGACGTGGGCTCCCAAGGGGGGGGCTCCGGCTCACACACTTCCCGATGGGCTGCCCCCCACGGCCTGCGCCCACGGCACGTGGCCCTCCCGGCTCTGGCGCACACTCACTGCCACACGTGGCCTGTCCCTGAGGGGGGCGCTGCCTGCCCCGCCCTCTGCCAGCCCTGGCACGGTCAGGGGCTCTCCTGGAGGCAGCAGAATGCCGCCCTGGCGTTACCGGGAGGGCTTGCAGCAGGTGCCCAGGCCGGAGGCCCACAGGTGACCTTTGCTCCCAGATAAAGCCAGTGGAGTTCATGGTGCAGGCCATTGTCACCACCTCCGACCTGGGGCTCAGCCCCGCCGCCCTGGACTTCGGCCACTGCACCATCTACGAGGCCATCAGGACGGAGATCAAACTCAGCAACCACTCGCTGCTGCCCCAGGTCTTCGGCTTTGTCGGCCTCCCCAAGGTCCGACCTCCATCCACCCATCCTCCCCGCTCCCTCCTGTCCAGATCCCACACACACTCACCAGAGGACTCGGCCGTGCTCCCTACACCACTCACACTCACCAGAGGACCTGGCCGTGCTCCCTACACACACACACACTCACCAGAGGACTCGGCCGTGCTCCCTACACCACACACTCACCAGAGGACTCGGCCGTGCTCCCTACACCACACACTCACCAGAGGACTCGGCCGTGCTCCCTACACCACACACACACTCACCAGAGGACTCGGCCGTGCTCCCTACACCACACACACACTCACCAGAGGACTCAGCCGTGCTCCCTACACACACACACACACACTCATCAGAGGACTCGGTCGTGCTCCCTACACCACACACACTCACCAGAGGACTCGGCCGTGCTCCCTACACCACACACTCACCAGAGGACTCGGCCGTGCTCCCTACACACACACACTCACCAGAGGACTCGGCCGTGCTCCCTACACACACACACACTCACCAGAGGACTCGGCCGTGCTCCCTATACCACACACACACTCATCAGAGGACTCAGCCGTGCTCCCTACACACACACACACACACTCACCAGAGGACTCGGCCGTGCTCCCTACACCACACACACACTCATCAGAGGACTCGGCCGTGCTCCCTACACCACACACTCACCAGAGGACTCAGCCGTGCTCCCTACACACCACACACTCACCAGAGGACTCGGCCGTGCTCCCTACACACCACACACACCAGAGGACTCAGCCGTGCTCCCTACACCACACACTCACCAGAGGACTCGGCCGTGCTCCCTACACCACACACTCACCAGAGGACTCAGCCGTGCTCCCTACACCACACACTCACCAGAGGACTCGGCCGTGCTCCCTACACACCACACACTCACCAGAGGACTCGGCCGTGCTCCCTACACCACACACTCACCAGAGGACTCAGCCGTGCTCCCTACACACACACACACTCATCAGAGGACTCGGCCGTGCTCCCTACACACCACCAGCCCACCCCCGTCACCCCCCCACCCCGTCCCCTGCACTCCCTCACCCCTCCACCGTGCCCTTGCTCACCCTCACTCCACACACTGGGACGCCATGGACTCTACACTCACTCACCTTCTTGGCAGGGGACAAGATTATGAGTCTCGCCTACAGCGCAGGTTGGCCTCAAGCTTAGGGTCCTTCCTCTTAGCTGTCTGTACTAGCCTCGCCGCCACCCCGCCCTGCCGCCCCCCACGCCTGCCGCCCCTGCCCTGTGGAGCGGGGGGGGGGGGGGGGCTTACGGGTGCTCGTGGTCCCCACTGCCAGTGTGTGGACATCCAGCCCAACGACGGCTTTGGGACAATCCTGCCGCTGGAAACGCTGCAGTTTGATGTGATCTTCCAGCCTGCCAAGGCCAAAGAATACAGCTTCGAGCTGGTCTGCAAATCCGAGATAAACAGGTGAGCCCGTGAGGAGGCTGGAGAGGCAGCCCGCCCCCTCCTCGGCCCCGCCCCCTCCACAGCCCCGTCCCCTCCACAGCCCCGCCCCTCCACAGCCCCGCCCCCTCCACAGCCCCGCCCCCTCCTCAGCCCTGCTCTCCTCCTCGGCCCCGCCCCCTCCACAGCCCCGCCCCTCCACAGCCCCGCCCCTCCCCGCCCCCTCCTCAGCCCTGCTCTCCTCCTCGGCCCCGCCCCCTCCACAGCCCCGCCCCTCCACAGCCCCGCCCCCTCCTCAGCCCTGCTCTCCTCCTCGGCCCCGCCCCCTCCACAGCCCCGCCCCTTCCCCAGGCCCTGCTCCCCTCCACAGCCCCGCCCCCTCCATAGCCCCGCACCCTCTCCAGCCACGCCCCCTCCACAGCCACGCCCCTCCACAGCCCGCCCCCTCCACAGCCCCGCCCCCTCCCCGGCCCTGCTCTCCTCCTCAGCCCCGCTCCCCTCCTCAGCCCCGCTCTCCTCCTCAGCCCCGCCCCCTCCCCAGCCCTGCTCTCCTCCTCGGCCCCGCCCCTTTCCCAGCCCCGCCCCTCCTCAGCCCCTGCTCTCCTCCTCGGCCCCGCCCCCTCCCCAGCCCTGCTCTCCTCCTCAGCCTCGCCCCCTCCTCAGCCCCGCCCCCTCCTCAGCCCCGCCTGCCTGGCACAGCGCTGGCTGCAGCCCAGGCCCGCGTCCCGGGCCTTCCCCATGAGGACGCGTGTGCAGTGTGCAATTGTGTGTGGACAGGAGTGTGGGAACACGCATGCATATACACGTCTGTGTACGTGCTATGAACACGTGTGCGGCACAAGCGTGCATGTGTGTGTGTAGGTATGTGAGTGGACACATGTATAAGCGGTGTGGCGTGAGTGCAGTGGATGGGTGTGAGCATGCATGTGATCAGGAGTATGTGCACACGTGCTGTGTATATCCCGATTTTTTTTTGTTGTCAGTCATGGGGCGTGAACCCTGGGCCTGGGTGCTGCTCTGAGCCCTTCAGCTCAAGGTTGCAGCCCAGGCCCTTGAGCCACAGCCCCACTGCCTGTTTTCTAGAAGTTCAGTGGAGATAAGAATCTCATGGATTTTAGTGCCCAGCCTGGCTTTGAACCTTGATCCTCAGATCTCAGCCTCCCGAGTAGCTGGATGACAGGCGGGAGCCACCAGCACCGAGCTGTGTTTGTGTATAAACACGCATGCACACTGCGTGTGACGGCGTGTGAACGTATGTGAGCATGTGTGAAAAGGTGCATGCACGTGAGTACACACACAGATAAATGAGAGTGCGTGACGAGCACATACCTATGGAAGTGCACATGGGTTTGTGAGCATGTGTGCAGGTGAGTTTCCTGTAGCTGTGGGAGACTGAGCAGGCTGATGCGTGTGTGTGACCCACGCAGTGTGTGTAGGTTCCTGAGCCTCTCCTTAGACCCTGGCACACGGCCCCTGGGGTCACCGCCAAGGCAGGCTGGAGCCCTGGCCTCTGAGGATGGCTTGCTGGTGGCTGTGCTGGGACCCACGGGCTGACGGCATCCCGGGCTCTAGAGAACGAGGCCCCCAACACCACCTGCTGTGTGAGCCGCCCTGCACACTGAAGCTCTGAAAGGAGAGAGGGGCGTCCTGAGGTCAGGGAAGCCTCTCGCAGAGGGGAGGATGGGTGGTCCCAGCCTTCAGGCTCAGGCCACCGGCTGCCCCAGTAGGAAGGCTGGGTTCCTCACTCACCGCGGGACACCGTGAGGAGACCGGGGCTTTCCACGGTGCCTGTGACTGCAGCTGGAGCCTTCCTGCCTCCTCTGTCCGTGGGCTTTGGTCCTGCACTGATCTTTCCATGGGGTCTGCCTCCTCCTTAGTATTGTCTTCCATGTCTGTCACTGAACTGGTTGCAGTGACGGCCTTCTGGTTGGTGTCATGTTGAATGTGTTTTCATCCTCGTTTCATTTGCCTTTTGCCCAGTTTCTCTGCGTTGTTCTGGTTGTTTGGGATCGGCTCTGTCATTGCCCAGGGCAGTTCTGTCCTCATCGTTTTTGGTTTTGTTGTTTTTTTAGTGGGTCAGGGGGGCCCTGGGCGCTGTCCCTGAGCTCTTCAGCTCAAGGCCACTGCCCTACCCCTGAGCCAAGCCCCACTTCCCATTTTCTAGTGAACCTTGATCCTCAGATCTCAGCCTCCTGAGTAGCTGGGGTTACAGGCGGAGCCTCTGCACCCAACTCTTTCCTCATCATTTTAATGACACTTTGTTTTTCCTCTCTTCTTCCCTCTCCTCTCTTCTTCTTCCTCCCCTGAGTTAGGTCAGTTTTTGTGTGTGCCGTGTAGTCAATCTGTGACCTTCTGCTGTGATTTATGCTCTGGATTCAGTGTAGGAGTTCTGTGGGTAATGGTGGAGTAGAAGAGGGTGGGGTGGTGGGGCCAGGGAGGGGTGTGGAGGGGTAGCTTCCAGGAAGCTGCTGGCAAGGCTTGGTATGCGTGTGGCATTCCCGTGCACGCTGCTGTGGCTGCGTTGGTCACAAGTACGTGGCTGCTGTCCGCAGGGAGGCTGGCTGGGAAAGCGCCAAGAGCCTGCGGCCCTGCTGGCCCCTCTTCTCAATCTTTCTCTTGTGGATGCGTCAATTTTGAGTCTTCTTGGTTGGTGTCAGGCTCTTCTGTAGTTCATTTGGTGATCTCTCTCTTCTTCTCTCATCTTCATCAGTTGTCCTTGTCATTAGTTGTCGTCATTGTCATAGTCCTTCTTCTCCTCCTTCGTTTGCCAGTCCTGGGGCTTGAACTCAGGTTTTCTCAAGGCTGTGTGTGGTACCCAGGAATTGAACCCAGGGCTTTGCACGTGCTGGGCAGGCATTGACCAGTAGGCCACGCTCCCAGCCCACGGTGTGCCCTCTTGAAGTAGAGTTGTGTGCTAAAGACCCGCCGCCTCTGTGAGCAGAGGGAGCACGAGCTGACCCTGGTCACCACTCCTCCATCTTGATTGCTGGGACCGGGGCTCCATCTTGCACCACCAGATCCACCAGCAGCAGGCTCCTCACGGGGGCGGAGCCTCCCTCCTTTGTGTTGTGCTTCACTGTGCCCCGGCACAGTCCCTGACTGTCTGGGAATGGTCCAGGCTGTAACCTCAGAGAAAGTGGAGGCTGCCGCCCCAGGTGCATGCCAGTCACCCAGGTAACAAGGCGGCCCACATGCGGACGAGCAGACCTGCAGGCTGTGCTCTCCTTCCTCCTCTAGTTCTGGGGTGTTCACTGAAGAGACCAGGGCTGGTAGCGGGGCCTGGTGGTGGAGTGCGGGAAACCCTGGGTTTGACTCCTCGGTACCTCATACACAGAAAAGGCCGAAGTAGGGCTGTGGCTGAAGTGGTAGAGCTCCAGCCTTGAGCAAAAGAAGCTCAGGGACAGTGCCCAAGCTCTGAGTTCAAGTCCCAAGAGTGGCGGAGAGAGAGAGGAGAGAGAGGAGGGGAGGGGGAGAGAGAGAGAGAGAGAGAGAGAGAGAGAGAGAGAGAGAGAGAGAGAGAGAGAGAGACCAAATCACCAGTCCTGCAGCCTCCTGCAGAGAGGACACTGGCCATGTCCCTGGGGTGTCACTGGACATAGCACCCCTGCCTGGAATGGCACCCGGCCACGAGGCGCTGGCTCTGGCGGCCTTGTTTCATCAGGAGGTGCAAACTCTGTGGGCAGCTCTATGTCTCTGTGGGGACACCGAGTGGCCTGGTTCCTTCCACCAGAGGCTTCTAAGTGAGGAGCTGGTGTGGACAGACCCAGCACGTAGACATGCCTGGAGATTTCCTCTCCTACTTCCGTGTTTCTAACCTTTTAGCTCAGCCTCACTGCTCCCACCCCTCCGTCTTCAGAAAACTAAAGATCTCAGAGAAGCAGCATCTTAATGTCTTCCAGTCAAAATATAGAGCTTTGATTTTCACATTTGCCTCAAACTTCTGTTACAGAAACTAGCATTTTAGGATTGAGAATGTGGGCGAGTGGTAGAGTGTTTGCCTAGCATGCAGCATGCAGCATGCAGCATGCATGAAGCCCTGGGTTTGATTCCTCAGTACCATATACACAGCAAAGGCTGGAAGTAGCACATTATGGATCAAATGGTAGAGCACTAGCCTTGAGCAAAAAGAAACTCAAGGACTCCAGTGCTCACGCCAGTAATCCTAGCTACTCAGGCGGCTGAGATCTGAGGATCAAGGTTCAAAGCTAGCCCGGCCACTAAACGACCTGAGATTCTTATCCCCAGTTAACCTCTAGAAAACAGGAAGTAGGGCTCGGCTCGAGGGGTAGGGTGGTAGCCTTGAGTTGAAGAGCTCAGGGACAGTGCTCAGGTGGAGTTCAAACCCCATCTCTCTCTCTCTCTCTCTCTCTCTCTTACACACACACACACACACACACACACACACACACACACACACACACACGGTAACAAGAAACCATTTCAAAACAGTTAAAGGGGCCAGGAACGTGGCCACAGCTCCACTTGCAGTTTTCTGGCAGTTCACTGGAGATGCCTTGGGCAGAAGGACTCAGGAACCCCCGTACCTGACCCCCGCCCGGCCTCCTCCAGATGCTTCAAGGTGTCATGCCGGGCCGTGGGGGTCCTTCCGCCCCTGGAGCTGTCCCACTCCCACATCAAGTTCGCAGCCACGGCGCTGTACGACACCTCTGTGGCCACGCTGTATGTCATCAACTCCCACGTGAGCATGAACAAGCTGACACACTCCCTGCCCCGCATTGGCTCCGAGGAGGCCTCGCCCGTGGGCCCGACGTCGTTTGAGTTCCTCCTGCCCCCGGACCTGCCCATCACCATCTCGCCCTCCGTGGGGACGGTGCTGCCGGGAAAGGTGGGTCAGCTGCACGGCAGGCGGGGAGGCAGGGGCTCCAGAGCTGGGCACAATCACGGGCACAGCCCTGCCCACCCTCACTACCGGGATTCAACCAAAGGAGAGCCAAAGAGCCCATCAGCCTGACCCAGCGGCCAAGAGGCGCTGCCCGGGCTGCAGGAGGGCAGGATTGGAGGTCTCACAGCAGACGGGCCCTGGGCGCCCAGGCCGCTGTCTGACTCTACCACCTCCAGCTTTTCCATGTGTGTGGTACTGAGGAATGGAACTGGGTCTTCGTGCATGCCAGGCAAGCACTCTATCACTAGGACCAACTCCCGGCCATGTCATGGCTCCCTTCTCCCCTCACAGTAGGTCGCTGTGGTTTGCGTGCCCGGCCATGCTGGCTGCCACTCTGCCCCATCCCTCTCTTCCTTCACCTCTTCCTCCCTGCCATCTCTTCCACGCGGCCCTCCTCTCCCTGTGCCCTCATGTCACCCCATCTGGAGCACTGGGGTGTTGTCAGCCCAGCCACTGTGGGCTCGGGTGGGCTTGCCGCACGCACGCACGCACGCACGCACGCACAAACACCACGCCAGCACCGGCACCGGGCTCCTCACGCCACGTGTGTCTCCAGCTACTGAGAATTCCACCCTCGGCTCTTGCTCTGCTCAGCTTTCCCGCTCGTGGCTGGCACTGTGCCTCTGGAGACACGTCTCCAGTCCGGCTTTTTGATGACTGGGGATGGAGCCTCACACGTGGTTCTGCCCTGAGGTCTCCAGGCAGGCAGCAGGCTGGGGTGGGAAGGCAGGGAGGGCTGCGGCCCACACCCCCCAGATCCCGAGGGAAGATGGCAGCTGGGGCCTCCCCACAGCGGTGCCTGGTCCAGGTGGCCTTCCAGCCTGTGCTGTCCCACAAGGAGATCTGGAAGGAGGCCATGCACATCATAACCAAGGAGATAGAGACGAAGGTGGTGAGTGGACGGCCATGTGGCAACCTGCATCCTGGGGCAAGGGCGGGCCGGAGGCTGGCACACGGGGTGGTCCTGGAGACCCACAGCCTGGGCCACTGAGCCCGATGGCCTGCACGTGTGAGCTTCTCACAGCGAGCCCAGGCACGAGGGCTGCCTCTGCCGCCTGCCGTGTGCAGGGCGGTGGCAGTTCTACTCACCTGTGCCCGGGTCCCGGGGGGTCGGCCTTCCTGACGGCTTCCCTGGTTCTGTAGGCCTCCATTCCAGGGGCTCCATACCTGACCTGTGGCTCCCATGACTCCAGTCATGGGAGGATGAGTAGAAGGGGGGTGGGGCCCAGGCATCC
The DNA here is from genome assembly GCF_031878675.1 of Megascapheus bottae. NCBI lineage: Eukaryota > Metazoa > Chordata > Mammalia > Rodentia > Geomyidae > Megascapheus > Megascapheus bottae. The sequence continues at coordinate 83,831,144 of NC_143514.1, forward strand.
CCGCCATGACACTCTCCTCCAGTTCCGGAAGGACATGTCCATGCAGAAGAAGGAACTGTGGAAGCAGTCCATGTCTGCGGTTCGGACGCAATCACGGGACCGGCAGATACGAACGTCCATCACCCCAACCACAGCCACGCAAAAGCAGGAGCCCACGAGCAGGTGGGCTGGCAGGGACGGCCTGTCCCTGGCCATCGCGGCCCTGCACAACAGCTTCCACGGGCACTGCCTGCCTTAGGGAGGCCTCCGCAGAGGAGCTTGGCACAGAGGACAGGGCTGGGCTGGCCCCAGACAGGGACAGACCAGCTGTTCCCGGCCACGGCCTCCACACTGGCTCCCTGAGCCTGGAGACTCTTAGAGCAGACGCTCCCTGCCTCACCCCAGCCCTCCCGTTGCACACACACCCAGACAACCCTCAGGGCCCTGGAACGCTGGCCAGCACTGCACCTGTCTCTCTAGTGTGGGGCTAAAGCTGCTGCCTCACTGTACCCCACCAGCACCCTAGAGGGGGTCCCCACAAAAGCCACTGCAAATGCCAGGTTGTCAGGTAGAGGAGGCACAGCCATCACCTAGGCCTTGGTGCCTGCTGCCTCGAGGACCTCTGGGCATCCCCAGACAGGACAGTCCGAGCCAGAACCCTAGGGTGCAGGTGTGGCTCCTGGACCCCTCTGCCTCTGGGGGGCAAGGTGCTGGTTCCCCACTAAGACGCCCAGAGGCAGGACCTGAACAGAGGACCCAGGCTTGAGCGGCTTTTGCTGGCTCCCTCCCCACCACCCTCCAGTTCCACCCAGTATGAAGTTGCCAAGGCCAACCTGACCAGAACGTTCCAGGGGAAGTTTGACAAGTTCGTGATCCCTTGCGTGATTGCCAGTGGTGACATCCAAGACAGGACGACGTCGGAGCCTCTGAGCTTCAGGTGTGGGCGCTCGGGTCGGGCGGGGCCCCGGCCAGCCAGCCGCACACTGGCCGCCTGGCCTCTGTACTGAGCAGGTCCCGGGCCCCCGCCCCACCCACAGTGTGGCCTTGTCCCTCCCCAGCCCCCACAACACCCTGTACCTGGAGCTCTGGTGCCCCTCCGTGGCTCCACCCATCGTGGTGACATCCAGCAAAGGCCAGGTCTTTGACTTTGGGGACATCGCCGTGGGTGAGTCTGAGTGGAGCCTCCCCACAAGGGCCAGTCCCTCACATTCCCACCCCAGGGGCCCAAGCCATGCCGCCTGCCACCCGCACCCAAGACGCCCCTGGAACCTGGGCCTGAGACCTGGTGGACCTTCCCCACTGCAGGACACCGAGGCATACTGAAAGTCTCCCTCCAAAACATTTCCCCCGAGGACCTCTCTGTATCCTTCTCTACGCTGGCACGGGCAATGGCACTGCCACCCAGGGCAGGGCAGTGACAGGGAGGAGGAGGCTGGGGTCACAGCAGTTTGGGGCAGAACCCACCACATCACGTCTCCCTCCTTGACGCGGGGCCTCAGATGGAATTCTCCGTGCTGAACCCCAATGGACCCTTTGTGCTTCTGAACCCCTCCAACAAGCTGCGCTCAGGACAGACGCATGTCCTGGTGTTGTCCTTCTCACCCCACGAGAGCATTATGGTGAGACCAGGCCAGGCAGTGCTGCGGCCCGACCCCCTCCCCACCACCCTGCAGCCCCTGCAGCCCCTCCCAGCTCCCCACCACACCGGGGCTCAGGCAGGGGCCCGCTCAAGCTCGACACTCACTGTGCCCGCATGTGCACCAGCCTGGCCTCCAGTGCCCTGTGGGGGGCAGAGTGCCATGGCCCAGCACTCGGGGCCAGAGCTCTGGGCCCCACAGCATCTGCTCCTCAGGCTCAAGAGAAGCTGAACGTCATCACCAAGAGAGGCACGCTCACCCTCACCCTCCTGGGCACTGGCGTGGCATCCATGATCACCTGCTCCATCGAGGGGGACCTCCTGGACATGGGCTACGTCGTTGCCAGAGAGTCTGTGTCCTCCAGCTTCAAGGTGCCCTGTGTCCTGGGCCTGGCCAGTCTCTGGGGCCAGGGGAGGCACAGGCTGCCAGCCTCGTGTGGATCTGCTGGCTCTCCTCTGAGCAAGCTCAGGTCCCCTGCCCGCCTGAGGAGGGTTCTGAACCGATGACCCAGGATGGGCGCTCTGGAGAAGGAAGCGAGGGCAGGGAGGGCCTGGGTGGGGATGTGGGGTCAGCTCTGGGGCTCTGAAGGGCAGATGGGGGCACAGACCTGGCCTGAGCCTGGGGAAGCAGCAGTAGGAGATGGCTGACACCAAGGGGTGCGGGAAACCCAAATCCGGCCTGTGTGACAGCTCCCAGGGCAGGACCAGACGGGCCTTGGGGCCATCGAGCCACCCGGTCCCCAGCTGGCGTGACCCACTGGCAGCCGTGATCACTGGCCTGAACAGGACCGGCTTGGAGGGGGGCGTGCAGTGACATCTTGCTCTTGCAGCTGCAGAACGACTCGTCCCTCCCCATCAAGTTCTGGGTCCAGCTGGAGAGCCTGGCCAGCACCAGGGCGGAGGCCCGGCAGCAGCTGCCGCAGTTTCTCACCAATCCGGCTCAGAGAACAGAAGTGGTCGGTGAGCTAGTGAGGTGACCAGGGACAGGCCTGGGGCGACAGGACCGGGAAGGGGGAGTGGTTCTAAGTGAAGACCAGGAGGAAGGGGCAGGGCGGCGTGGGGGGACAATGGTGGCAAGAGAGGCTCGTTGTGCCGCCCGGCCTAGGCACCCAGAACCACAATGGCCAGAGCGTGTTCCGAGTCTCGCCGGTGGAGGGGCTCCTGGGGCCCGGGAAGGCGCAGGACTTCACCGTGACCTTCAGCCCAGACCACGAGAGCCTCTACTACTCAGACCAGCTGCAGGTGGTGCTCTTCGAGAAGGTGGGCGGCCCCTACCCGCCCCACGCCCCCCTACCCTGAGCCAGGCTGGGCCGCAGGGGCTATGGATGGGGCGGGGGCCTAGGCGCAGGGGGGACTGTGGGCAGGGGGACAGGAACGGGGAGGAGGGGACGGCTGGCAAGTGGGGCTCAGGGACAGCGCACAAGGACAGGGCTGTGCTTCTCCTCCCCAGAAAGTCTCCCACAGGATCCTCCTCAAGGGCGCGGCCAGGGAGCACATGATGTTCGTGGAGGGCGGGGACCCGCTGGACGTGCCCGTGGAGTCCCTGACGGTGATGGGCTCCTCAGACCCTGAGCACAGGGAAGGTGGGGACCCCAGAACCACAGTAAAAAGTGGGGGACATGGTCCGGAGCCCCTAGCAGGCCGTGTCCCCACCCTGGCCCACTTCCTGCCCGTCCTGGTCCTTGGCTGCCCAGCAGACCCCAGCGGTGGCCTTCCTTGTGTTCCAGAGTCTGAGGAGCTGAAGCCCATCCTGGTGACCCTGGACTACACCCAGCTGGACACAGACTCACTAGCCCCTCCAGCCACTCGAGAGCTACACGTGGGCTGCATCCGCACCACGCAGCCATCTGCAAAGAAGGTGATCTCAGCAGGGCAGTGGCAGTGGCACCCCCACCCCTGGGCCCATGGCCCCCAAAGCCGGCTTCCCCGGCACAGGAACTGGGCACCCCTGTGACAGAGGTGGGGGGCAGCTCCCTCCGAGAATCGGGGTGACAGGCTGGGCACCTCATTCCCACCTACCCACACTACTGCAGCCTGGGGTGCCGCTGCCAGCCTCCAGATGCACCCTGCTTCCCAGACAGGAGAGTTCGCCTTTGACAGTCTCACCTGGCTACAGCACAAGGGCTTCTCCATCGAGCCTTCCAGGGGCTCTGTGGAGCGAGGCCAGACCAAGACCATTAGCATCTCCTGGGTGCCGCCTGCTGACTTTGATGTAGGTGCCAGAGACCCCAGCTGGGCAGGTGGCCGGTGTGGGGCAGCCCCCACCCCATGTGAAGGGGTGGCTGTCAGGGCTCCTGGGACAGGGCAGGCAGGGCAGCCCAGCCACCCCAGGAGCCTGCTGCCTGAAGGTCCCCTTCCTTGCCCCCTCCAGCCAGACCGCCCTCTCATAGCGTGGGCCTTCCTGCAGCTCAGAGGGGACGTGAAGGAGACCTACAAGATCGTCTTTGTGGCCAGCGTTGTGACTGGACCCTAGGACACAAAGCGCTCTCACAGAGACCCCTGCACTGAACCTGCAGCAGGGACCCCAGCGCCCCAGACAGTGGGCCAGGCCAACACTCAGCCCCCAGAGGCCTGCTCCCCAGTGCCCCACTCAGGGCCCTCCGGGCCCTCCAGGCCCTCCCCCACCCGCAGGGGCCCAACCCTCACAGCCACCACAGCCCGTCAATAAACACTGTGAGCCAATGGACTCGCAGACTGTGGTGCCGGCTGGGGTGGGCTGGACACGGGACAGAGCGGGGGGGGGGGGGGAGAAGCAGCCCCTGTGCCCACGCATGCATGCTCAGGAAGCACACAGGCATGGCTTGTGGGGTCTGCATGGTAAGGACTTCCTGGAGGGGGCGTTTCTGACCTGCACCAGTGGGGGGCTGAGTCTGCCATGCAGGGAGCCAGGAGGCAGGTGTTGGTGGAGGTTGGGCCAGACAAGGAGATGCTGGGAGGAAGCAGAAGAGGCCCAAAGCTTTCAAAGCCCAGAGACCCTGAAGGCCCCTGGCTCCTCTCAACTCAAAAGACCCCTGAGGCCCCAAGCAAGGGCAAGAGAGGGGCAAAACTCAAGGCCCAGCTCAGTCCTGCCTGCCTGTCTCAGAGCTAAGTAGAGGCCAAGGTGCAGTTTGGCTTACAAGCTGCAGTTCTCACTTCTCTGAGAAGCCTGGGTGCCGCTTCCTGGGCCAGAATTCACCCTCCAGGGAAGACTGCACAGTACCTGCAGTACCCTGCAGTACCCTGCACCACCACCGCCCAACACTGCCTTTGAGTCTGCTGGACACCTGGAGGAGGGCCCGCCTGCCTTGGCCCTCCAGTTAGTACAGCTCACCCGTCTGGTCCAAGCACCAGTAGAGACCAGGCAGCGGCCCCTGGCCTGGCAGGGCCACCTTGCTGCCCGCACTGGGGCTGGCTGGCTTGCAGGCCCAAGGAAAGGAACAGGCTGGGCGTGGCTTCCCGGGAGGCCTGGCCGGACGGTCAGCCACGCCCAGCCAAACCCACCCTGGCTACCCACCCTGGCTGCCCACCCGCTCCTACAGGCTCCAGGCTGGGCCACTGGTGTGGTCTCCCCTCCTTGCTGCTTCCACGCTGCTCCCTCAAAACCAGGGCTAAGCCGGGGCAGTGGGGAAGAGAGAGGGGGCGGCAGCCAACGCTAGCGGCCGGGCTGCGGTGCAGGGCAGGCAGGCAAGGCCTGGGAAGCCGAGCGCAGGCTGCTCCGGCGGAGGACGGGGCGCCTGCGGGTGGATTCGCGAAGCGAGGCCGGGGGCAGGCTGCCTCCGCCGCCCCTCGTCAGGGACGCCTGCCGGGGAGGAGCGGGGGACCCGGGGTCGTCCCCGACGGCGTGAGGCCGGGAGGCCCTGCGGGCGGGCGGGTCCCGGGGTGCGGTCGCCGGCCCCGCCTCTCCCCAGGGCTCCCGGGGACCTGGTTTGAGCAGCCACGGCGGGAGCCCCGCGGGGCGGGGCGGGGCCTGGGTGGAGGGGCGGGGCCGGCAGGGCGGGGCCGCGGCGCGCGGCGCTTCTTATTGGTGCGCGGGCGGGCGTGGGCGTGGCCTCGTCGAGTTGGGCCGGGCATGCGGTTAGGCTCGCGGGGCGGGGAGGGGCCTCCCGCGGCCACGTCTTCGCGGCCCATGTCACACCTGAGCCAGGGCCTGCAGCTCTGCCAGCCGGTAAGTGGGGCGGGGCGGGGTGGGGGGAGGAGGGGGGAGAGCGGAGCGGGGCGCGGCCCGGAGGCCCCGGCGGCCCCGCCGCCGGCTCCACCCGCCGCCCTCCCCGCAGGTGCCTGCCGCAGGCCCGTTGGAGCAGCCTGTGGCACGTCGGGTAAGTGTGGCCAGGGCCCCAGGCTCCCCGCGCCCCGCCGGCAGCCCTGGGGCCTCAAGCAGGGCCTGGACACGACAGCAGAGGGCACAGGGGACTCCAGACACCTCCAGACACTCACTGTGCCCGCATGTGCACCAGCCTGGCCTCCAGTGCCCTGTGGGGAGCAGAGTGCCATGGCCCAGCACTCGGGGCCAGAGCTCCGGGCCCCACAGCATCTGCTCCTCAGGCTCAAGAGAAGCTGAACGTCATCACCAAGAGAGGCACGCTCACCCTCACCCTCCTGGGCACTGGCGTGGCATCCATGATCACCTGCTCCATCGAGGGGGACCTCCTCGACATGGGCTACGTCGTTGCCAGAGAGTCTGTGTCCTCCAGCTTCAAGGTGCCCTGTGTCCTGGGCCTGGCCAGTCTCTGGGGCCAGGGGAGGCACAGGCTGCCAGCCTCGTGTGGATCTGCTGGCTCTCCTCTGAGCAAGCTCAGGTCCCCTGCCCGCCTGAGGAGGGTTCTGAACCGATGACCCAGGATGGGCGCTCTGGAGAAGGAAGCGAGGGCAGGGAGGGCCTGGGTGGGGATGTGGGGTCAGCTCTGGGGCTCTGAAGGGCAGATGGGGGCACAGACCTGGCCTGAGCCTGGGGAAGCAGCAGTAGGAGATGGCTGACACCAAGGGGTGCGGGAAACCCAAATCCGGCCTGTGTGACAGCTCCCAGGGCAGGACCAGACGGGCCTTGGAGCCATCGAGCCCTCTAGTGGGGTAGATCTGATCAGGGAATTTATTTTAGTGGTACAGTGCTTTCCTAGCATGCATAAATCAGAACAAGCTGGAGGTGGCACTGTGGCTCAAGTAGTAGAGTGTTAGCCTTGAGTCAAAGAAGCTCAGGGTCGCTGGCGCTGGGCACCTTCCTCTTCTCCCACCACCACCACCCCTACGCCCTGGTGGTGTGGCAGACTGCAGCCTCCAGCCTCACAGGGCCCTTCAGACAGCAGAGTTCACCCCACAGCCGCACCTGGCCACAGACCAACACGTCAGCCTCTCCCGGGTGCCAGAGACCCCAGCTGGGCAGGTGGCGGCTTGGGGCAACCCCACCCCATGTGGAGGGGGGGCCGTCAGGGCCCCTGGGACAGGGCGGGTCAGGGAGCTGCTGCCTGAAGGTCCCCTCCTCCCCCTCGCGTGGACCCCCTCGCGTGGCGTGGCCCTCCCGCAGCTCAGAGGGGACGTGAAGGAGACCTACAAGACCATCTTCGGGGCCAGCCTTGTGACAGAGACCCCTGCCCGGAACCTGCGCGGGACCCCGCGCCCGGACAGTGCCCCCGGGGCCTGCTCCCCAGTGCCCCCCGGGACCCCCCAGGCCCTCCGGGCCCCCCGCACCCGCACGGGCCCTCGCCTCACACCCACCACAGCCCGTCAATGAACGCTGGGAGCCAACGGGCTCGCGGGCTGCGGGGCGGGCTGGACGCGGGGCAGAGCCCGGGCCACCAGGTTGCAGAACCGCCATGGCGCCAGGGTGGGCGGCCCTGGCCGCGGAGCGGGACTGCGCAGGCGCGCGCGGCGCCCCCGGTGGGCGTGGCTCCCTCCGGGGGCGTGGCCTCCGCCGCGGCGGGCGAGCTGGCTCGGCCGCGGCGTCCGCGGGAAGATGGCGGCGGCGCCACGCTCCTCCCCGGGCTTCCTGCTGCTGCTGCCGCTACTGCCTCTGCCACAGGTGGGTGGGCGGCGGCGGGCTGGGTCGCGGGCGGGGCCCCTCCCCACCACGCCCTCCGGGCCCGGCTCACGCTTCTCCCCGCAGGTGGCTCAGGGCTCGGAGGACGGGGGCCCCTGCGACTCCGCCAGCCAGTAAGTGGGGCGGGGCGGGGGGGCGGAGCGGGGCGGCGCGGAGGCCCCGGCGGCCCCGCCGCCCGCTCCACCTGCCGCCCTCCCCGCAGGTGCCCGCCGCAGGCCCGTTGGAGCAGCCTGTGGCACGTGGGGTAAGTGCGGCCCGGGCCCCGGCGCCCCGCGCCCCCCGCGCCCGGCCTGCCTCCCTCCCCGGACCCCAGGACGCCGCCGCAGCCTGGGGCCTCCCGCAGGGCCTGGGCCGGGCAGCCGAGGGCACCGGGGACTCCAGACACCTGCCCGCGCGGGGGGGGGGGGGCGGCTCAGGACGGGCGCCCGGGCCGCAGTCCAGCAGCGGGGCCCGCTCTCCCCCGCCAGGCTCCTGCTGCTCGCGCTCCTGCTGCTGCTCCTGTGCGGAGTCGCTGCCAGCTGCGTGCGTTTCTGCTGCCTCCGGAAGCGCGCACACAGGCAGACCCATCTGTCACCAGCATGGCAGCCCTGTGACCAGATGATCCTCTCCGTGGACAGTGACAGCCCGGCGCACAGCACTGTGACCTGTGAGTGGCTGGTGGTCCCCCAGCTGGCGAGGGGTTCCCGGCGGGGCGGGGGCTGGGTGAATGCCAGCCTCACTCCACAGACGCACCCTGGTTCCCTGCAGCGTACAGCTCTGTGCAGTACCCACTGGGCATGCTGTTGCCTCTGTCTTTTGGGGAGCTGGATCCTGACACCGTGGCCCCTCCCGCCTACAGCCTGTGTGCTCCTGAGCTGCCACCCTCTTATGACGAGGCCATCAAGATGACAAAAGCCGGAGAGGAAGAGCAGGCTTCTGTCCAGAAAACAGTGCCTCTCCCTGGGGCCGTGGGTCTAGGACCCTCTCCACAGCCCCAGGAGCCAGGCCCCAGTGTCCATCAGCCCCAGTTGTAGCCTTGGGGCCCCTTGAAGGGACTGGGAGAGCTCCTCTTAAACCATTCGGCCACAGCTGCTGGGCCAAGGACACCTGTCCATCCCACATCCTCTCCTTGGGAAGGCCAGTCATCCTGCACATGGCTGCAGACCCAGCCCTGTTGCTGGGCAGTTCCAGCCAGTCCCAACTGTCCGGTGTGGGCCACTCCAACCCGAGGGCTCCCAGCCCCGCCCTGCTCAGGAGGCCTCAGCCTGAAGTGGCCCCGCAGGCCTGTACCTTAGGAATTCTGGGCCTGACACGTTCTCAGGTTTTTGGAGAATAAAGTTTACATCTACATAGTCCCTGCCTCTGTGGGAAGGGCTATACTGTAGGTGCTCAGGTGCCTGGTGCAGACAGGGCAATCTGGTGACCTAGTGGTCCATGCGATCCTCAGGGTGGTGCTCAGAGCCCAGGTCTAGGCCATGGAAGAGGTCAGGCGTTGTAGCAGAACTGGCCAGGACCATGTGCTAGCAGCTGTCCCCCAGGCATCGCCACCCCTCTTCTCCAGATGGGGACAGTGAGGCATGCCAGTCAGATTGGAGCATTCATTTGACCCAGAGCTGGGGGCGGGGTGGCCTGCCCAACAGGTGGCTCCTAGCCACAGCAGGTGTCCTGCTGTCCAGTCAGCTGGCCACAAATTCCGGGGACAGATGGGCAAGGTCAGCAGCCTGGCCTGGCAAGCTGCTCCCCCACTGCCCTGCTGCTCCCCTCACTCCCTGTTACAGTCCCTTCCATCCAGCCTGCGAGCCTCCTCCGTTGTCTGCCCTGCCTCCACCTATTTAGGGGTGAACACCTGCCTGCTGGACCTTCCAGTGAGCCCTCCCCCACTCTGAGCACCCCACTGACCAGGCCCAGGCCCTACTTCAGTGTAGTCCAGTCCACGCCGCCCTTGCTTTCTGCTGCCCTCACCCCACCCTCCTGGGTCTTAGCTTTCTCATGGTAAATGCCCATTAGGGCCAGGAAGCCCTTTGTCTGAAAGGAGTTTGCCAGCCCCCAGGGCTGGAATCCGGGCTGTCTGGGTCTCAAGCCCACCCAATCCCAGTGCTGCCTCTCTTTTCCTGGCCACCCCCACCCCAGTCTGCCAGAGCTGCTCTTCAGATGCATCGTTTGTAAAAAAGATGTACCATAGCAGAACAGGACCCCAATACAAGCTGAAATGTAGCATTTCTGGGTAGCGAAACTCTGAAAGGAGCCAGGCACGGTGGCTCACGCCTGTAACCCTAACGACCTACTCAGAAGGCAGCCTGGGCACTGAAGACCAGGAGACTCCTCTCTCCAATTAACCACTAGAAAATGGGAAGTGGCGTGGTGGCTCAAGGGGTAGGGCGGTAACCTTGAGGTGAGGAGCTCAGGGACAGCACCCAGGCCCCCCCCCCCAAAAAAAAAACAAAAAACCAACTCTGAAAGGGGCATAAAGGCTGAGTCACACAGAAGCCAGACACAGGCCAGTCCCATGAGGAAGCAGCAGCAGGGCTGCCAGCAGAGGCCATCTGTTGAGACCCAGTGAAGAGCTCTGGGGACAGCATGGGAGCCCAGGCAGGCCAGGATCACCACTCCCAGAGACAGGTTACAGACCAGGATGGCCAGGGCAGGAGGAGCACTGGACTCCCCTCCTGCCTGTATGGAGGCCTCTGGAGGCGTTCCACCCCTCCAGAAGGAGGGCATGGCCTGGGATTCAGCTCAGCTTCCCCTGGTCCCCTCTTAAGATGTCCTCCTAGCAACTGGCTCTCCCAGCAATCTCCTGAAGGGCCGTAAAAGGTCTGTGTTATCTTCAGGTACGGGCTCTAGCCGTTCTTTCCATCTGGAGGCCTTGCCCGCTGCCTCTCCCAGCTGTACTCTGACCCACCCAGCCCACCAAAGACTCTGTCTATTGGGTACAGGAGCCACCTCACCATATCTTCCTGGTCAGGAGGGCAGTATAGGAATGGAACCCAGGTCTTCATGCATGCTAGGCAAGCAGTCTACCACTAAGGCACCCTCCCAGCCCTGTCATTCATTTGTGAGACTTCTGGAAGGCCTACCACAGCAAGCTGGGGCCCACTGGTGCCCACTGGTGCCCACGGGTGCTAACTAGTCTGGTGTGCCTCCCATCATCACAGGCCCAGCACCAGCTGCACTGCAAGGCTGCGGGTACACATGTCAGGGGTCAGCACATGGACTGCACATGCGCTCGGGGACAGGGGCCACGAGGCTGCTGGGAGGCCAGGCTTCCTGCAGACAGCCAGGGGCTATTCTGGGCTTCTTGGGAAATCTGATCCCGGTTCCACTCAGAACAGCAAAGCTGCCTCCTCGGGAGCCACGTGCCCAGGCTGGTCATTAGTGAGGTATACAGCAGGGAGCAGGTGGCCCTCTGTGCCCACCCGCAAACAGGTGCTCTCCTTAGCCCCACCTGGGTCTAAGGAGCACTGGGCTCCCCAAGGGTCTTCACTGCCCCAACCCAGGCAATGGGCAGAGAGCCTCTGGCCTGGCCATTGCACTCCACAGCTATACCTGCAGATCTCAGCCCCTGTTGACTCAGGGGCTCCTCTCATCCCCCTCCTCCAGCCCATTGTCAGGCCCTCAAGGACTCTTACCTGCGCATACATGTACATGCTGCCCGTGACTGCCTGATTGGTCTGAGCAGGGCACTGGGTGTCCTCTAGCAGTCCAGCCCTTTGCCTGCCAGAATACCCAGAGCTGCGGGACGTTCCTGCTCAGGTTCAGGCCAGCTACTGAGGCTGAGGATTCGTGCTGCGGTGGGGCAGGGCAGGGGTGGGGGGAAGGTAGCCAGGGAACAGCATGTCCATCTCAGCCCAGTCCAGTGCAGGAACTTCAGAAGAAACCAGCCCTGGGTTTGCCGGGTAGAGGGTGAGTTTGTACCTAGTCTTGGCTGCACTCAGTTTCCTGCCAAGTGTGTGTGTGTGTGTGTGGGGGGGGGTGATCAAAGGAACACAGGATTAGAAGGAGTCACAACACCCCAGCACCCCCAGAAGATGGAAGCAGCTTTTGAGGCCCTGCACAGCCACACATAATCTTTCTCACATTCGTGGCTCACATCCATGGACAACAGGCTCAGCTTCCTATAGCCTCACGTGTCTCTCTTGACATCCCTGCACTGTTGCACTGGAGGTTCGATTTCCTGCTGGACTCACAGTTTACACTCACAGCAGCCATGCCATCTCTTATCTCCAGCTATAACCACCAAAAGACTGGAAGTGGAGATGTGATTCAAGTGGTAGGGCATTAACTTTAACTCAGAGACAGTGCCCAGGCCCCAAGACTGGCGCGCGCACGCGCACACACACACACACACACACACACACACACACACACACACACACACACACACACACACACACACACACACACACACACACACACACACACACACACACACACACACACACACACCCCTTACTGCCTTACTGCGGTTGTTATAAGAAGTGCGTTAAAGCTGGGTGCAGTGTCTCTTGCCTGTAATCCTAGCTACTCGGCAGGCTGAGATCTGAGGATTGAGGTTCAAAGCCAGCCCAAAGCCAGGCCAGGGCACTAAAAAACATGAGACTCTTATTTCCAATTAATTACTAGAAAATGGGAAGGGGGCAATGCTCAGGAGTAGGGCAGTAGCTTTGAGCTGAAAAGCTCAGGGATGGCGCCCAGGCCCAGAGTTCAAGTCCCACAACCCACAAAAGAAAAAAAGTGCATTGAAAAAAAAAGACTTGTCTGACAGGGGTTGGTTCTCCCTGAACTAAAGGAGAGGTACCTGGGGTGCAAACCCTCACCACGGGGAGCCCTGGAACCTCTGCTCCAAACAGGCTGTGCCTGTGAAACTGCTTTCAGGAGTGTCTAGCTGTAACTGACCTTTGCCTCTCTTTTTCCTCTTTCATTTAAAAATCCGTATCTACTTCTGTAAGCACTCATTTAGACCCATCTTCTGGTGGCCCAGGGGGTTTCCCATTCCACTGGGTCTGAGCCTCCACCGGCCGGGATTCCATTCGCTACGCTACACCCCGCTGGGTCCTGGGTATGGGACGTGAGGTCGGCGGGGCGAGGCGGTGATCCGGGAAGCCTGGGGTCCGCCCGGCAGGGTCTCCAGCCATGGCCTGCACTAGATGTCCGCCTTCGCCCCCTAGGCCCCACTGGATATCCGCCCTGGCCCTGCCACGCCCCCGGGGCCCGCCACGCCCCCCAGGCCCCACTGGACATCCGCCCTGGCCCCGCCCCTCGAGCTCTGCCACGCCCCTCGGGGCCCGCCACGCCCCCAGGACCCACTGGACATCCGCCCTGGCCCCGCCACGCCCCCCGGGGCCCGCCACGCCCCCCAGGGCCCACTGGACATCCGCCCTGGCCCCGCCCCGCCCCTCGAACTCCGCCACGCCCCCCAGGACCCGCTGGACATCCGCTCTGGCCCCGCCCCCTCGAGCTCCGGCACGCCCCCCAGGACCCATTGGACATCCGCCCTGGCCCCGCCCCGCCCATCGAGCTCCGCCACGCCACCCAGACTCCACTGGACATCCGCCCTGGCCCCGCCCCGCCCCTCGAGCTCCACCACGCCCCCCAAGGCCCATTGGACGTCCGCCCTGGCCACGCCACGACCCTCGGGGGGGGGGCCCGCCACGCCCCCCAGGCCCCACTGGACATCCGCCCTGGCCCTGCCCCGCCCCTCGAGCTCCGCCACGCCCCCCAGGCCCAACTGGACATCCGCTCTGGCCCCGCCCCCTCGAGCTCCGGCACGCCCCCCAGGACCCATTGGACATCCGCCCTGGCCCCGCCCCGCCCATCGAGCTCCGCCACGCCCCCCCAAGGCCCATTGGACGTCCGCCCTGGCCACGCCCCCCAAGGCCCATTGGACGTCCGCCCTGGCCACGCCCCCCAAGGCCCACTGGACGCCCGCCCTGGCCACGCCCCCCAAGGCCCACTGGACGCCCGCCCTGGCCTCGCCACGCCCCTCGGGGCCCGCCACGCCTCCCCCCCCAGTGGGGTCCCTGAAGCCAAGCTGCCCGGCGTCCACTCCGCGCGGCCCACAGGGGGCGCCGCGGAGCGGGCGGGGCCGGGAGGCGGGAGTCGCCCTCCCTCCTGGGTGACGCCCCGCCCGCCACCGGGCACCCGCGCCCCTGGGAGGCTGCCGGGCTTGGATTCGTCCTGGCTGGGAGCGTCCTGCGGGTCCTCCACGGCCGCTACGCGTCCCAGTTTCCAGCGGGCTCGGAGGCCTCGCCTCCCTCCGCAGCTTCCAGTTCCCGGCGCCCAGGCCCCGCCTCCGGCCTCCTCCGCTTCCGGGACCCCTCCCGGGCCTGCGGCCGCCCGGAACACTCCGCCCCAGCGGGAGCAGCCCCCTGCCGGGGGCGGACGGGAGCGGGGGGAGGGGTCGCCTCCCTCCCTGCCCTTCTTCCCCCTTCCCCCTTCCTCTCCCTCCCTCCCTCTCCTCCTGCCCCCTCCCTCTCCCCCTCCCTCTCCCCTCCCCTCCTCTGCAGGCTGGCTCCTTGAGTGCTGAAGCAAGCAGCATTTGGGCTGAAGGAACTGAGAGCTGGGCCTGCAGCGGGCTGCGGAGCGGGCGCCGTCCTCGCCCTGCCGGGCCGGGGCCTCCCCTCTGGAGGACTCCCTCCGCTCCGCAGGCCGCGGGGACCCAGGCCCCGCCGCCTCCAGCATTGAAAAACAACCTTAATGAGTGACTGGCAGGCTGGGCCCGGGGACCGGGGACCGGGGGACGGGGCGCGTCACGGCAGGAGGCTCCCGGGACCTGGCTCCCACCGCGGCTCCTTTCCAAAACACCTGCCACGGGCCTTTGCTCGGCCCTCCCACGAGGGCCGGGCTCCCGGTACCCCGCGGCTGGGCCGCGGCCCAGGCTTGCTCTGCGGCCCTCCAGCCGGGGCCCGGCCCTCGTGGGCCCTGGCCTGGGTCCTGGCTTGGGTCCTCCCGCTGCCCTGGCCTGGGTCCTGGCCTGTGTCCTGGCCTGTGTCCTGGCCTGGGGGGTCCGCGTCAGGCGCTCCTTGCATCATCTCCCCGGCGGCCCGACCGAGCCTCGGGGACGGAGCCCGGGCCACACCCCCGAGGGAGCGGAACCGCGGGATCCAGGTGCGGCTTCGCCCCAGGTGGTGTTGTTCAGGTCTTGGGCTGAGCTCTCCGGGCCGCCCCGCCAGGGGCTGTGGCTGCGTCCCTCCTGCCTGGGGGCTCACAGGATGGGATCCCAGCCTCCGCCGGGCAGGCGGGTGGGGAAGGCCAGCGTCCTCAGCCCCTCCCGCCGCCCAGTTCTAAAGGTGCAGGGCTGCTCTTGGGACCACTTTGGAAGGTTCTGGTCCTTTGCCAGCCTGCGGGGACGAGAGATACCTACCAAGGGAGACTGCAGTGCCAGCCACCTTTCAGCCCTCTCCCCAGGCCAGAGCTGAAGACAAACCTGGAAGTCGGCATTAGGGCTTGGTGCACATAGGGGCACAGTGGGACTGGCGTCTGAGGCCCTCCAACACTGCACGACACCCAGCTGGACTGGCAGCAGCTCGCCTGGGCTGCACTCATTCCCTGCCCCTCCCGCTCAGTCATAAGTAAGAGGCGTTCAGCCTCCCTAGACAGAGGATCCAGTAAACACTTATTCGGGGAGGAGGTACTTCCAGGGACAGGCAGAGCCCTCCAGCTTCCTTTTGCAGCCCCCCAGGTCCAGCCTTCCTGCCATCTGTCTGCATTCACTCATGCCCAGCCTGGCCCCTTTAAGGCCCACCCCTGGACCCCACAGCTCCTCCACCCCTGGGCCTGGCCCCTGGTGCTGTGGCCATCCTGACTCCTAGGGCTGGACAGTCAGGCCCCGCCCCTCCCCCAGGCTGCCTGCACTATGCTTGTTCCAGGCTCCAGGGTTAGCCCCCTGCCTGGCCCCCCAGAAGCCCACAGCTCGGCCTGGCCCTGTGTAACTGGGCCCCTCAAGCCAAGGCCCATTGGCTCTAGGACCCCACAGAGGCTCTCCCCCTCGTGGCCGTCCCCTCCAGGAGCCCACAGAGTCTCCCCCACTCGTGGCTGTCCCCTCCAGGACCCCATAGAGGCTCTCCCCCCCTTATGGCTGTCCCCTCCAGGAGCCCACAGAGGCTCTCCCCATCGTGGCCACTCACAGAGCCTCACAGCTGGCCAAGCTGGCCTGCATGTCATGTCCCCACCTTCCCAGTGCCCAGGCTGACACCCACCCACGCACTTCTGCTGTACCCCCTCCCCACATGCTTCTCCCACCCCTCTGGAAGGGCTAGGATGGCCTTGGCTACACCCCTCCCCCTGGATATCCTGCCAGTGGCCTGGAGCCCTACCAGCCTAGTGGTTCCCAAGAAGCACCTCAGACTAGAAAGGTCCCCAGAGGGTGTTTCCTCCTGTCCCTACCTACCACAGCCCTCCCTGGCTGTCCCTTCTTGTCCTCCCAGCTCTGGACAAAGACTTGAGTCACTGTAGATGCTTCATGTCCTCCACTGGGCCACCAAGCTGGCCCTGCTCAGCCTCGGAGCTCCCCCCGCACTCCCCTTCTCCTCCCTGGCCCTGCCTGCCCCTCAGAGGGTATTGGGTCCCACTCAGGACCCATCACTGCCCTCCCCCCGGCCCCCCTTCCTCCTCAACACTATGCCACAGGCTCTCTGAGGGCCCAGCTCACTGGCCGCCATCTCTGTCCTGACAGAATGGAAGAGTACTACCCTGCCACACTCTTCTCCTGGCCTCCTTTCTGAATTTTTTTTATTTTTTGTTTTGTTTTTCAGGGCCTGAGCCCTGTCCTTGGGCTTTCTCAAGGCTAGAGCTCTACCACTTGAGCCATAGCATGACTTCTGGCTTTTCTTTTTCTAGGTATGTGGTACTGAGGAATTGAACCTGGGTCTTCATGCATGCTAAGCAAACACTCTACCACTAGGCCAAACTCCCAGCCCTCCTTTCTAAATTTTTAAAAAAACATACTTGGAACCAGGAGTGTGGTCTAGTGGTTGAGTGCCTGCCTGACATGCATGAAGCCCTGGGTTCAATTCCTTCAACCACATACACTGAAAAAGCCAGAAGTGGTGCTGAGGCTCAAGTGGTGGAGCTCTAGCCTTGAGAAAGCCCAAGGGCAGGACTAGCAAAAAAGAATACTTGGGTTATGGGTGTTACCTAGTGGTAGAGCACTTGCTTAGCACATACAAGCCTGGATTTGAAGCTCAGCAACACATACATACACACACACACACACACTCGCATGCACACGCACAGGCACCGATGTGCACACACCAACAGTTAATGAATACCTGGGGCCTTTTTTTCTTGAAGAAATGGAAAAGCCAGGCTGGGAATGTGGCTTAGTAGTAGAGTGCTTCCCTAGCATACATGAAGCCCTGGGCTTAACTGAGTTCTACATTCACAGAAAAAGCTGGAAGTAGTGCTGTGGTTCAAGTGGTAGAGGGCTAACCCTGAACAAAAAAAAGCTAAGGTATAGCACCTAGGCCCTGAGTTCAAGCCCCAGAACTGACCCCCCCCAAAAAAAGAATAACAAAACAAAACAAAAAAGCAGGGTCAGGAGTTTGGTCTAGTGGTAGAGTGCTTGTCTAGCCTCCATGAAAAACCAAGTTCAATTCCTCAGAACCAAATACACAGAAAAGCCAGAAGTGGTGCTGTGGCTCAAGTGGTAGAACTCTAACCTTGAAGGAAGCCCAAGAATAGTGCCTAGGCCCTGGGTTCAAGCCCAGGGCTGGCCCAAAGAAAGAAAACAGATAAACAGCTGGGCACTGGTGGATCACACCTGAAATCCTGGGTACTCAGGAGGCTCAGACATAAGGATCTTGGGCAGGAAAGCCCCCGAGACTCTTGTCTCCAATTAACCATCAGAAAATCGGAAGTGGAGCTGGAGCTGTCCAAAGCATTTGCCTTGGACACAAAACTTCAGGGATAGTGTTCAGAGCCTGTGTTCAAGCCCCCGGACTGCAAATAAACAAATAACTAACTGATACTTTATAATTTCTAAACCTCGACAAAACTGCAAGACTGGATCACTGACCGGATTCTGAAGGAATGCAGACCTACTCACAATAAAGGTAGTTGTACACTTGTTTTATTACAATATGTACATGTCATGGAATCAGCTTAGGTGTCCATCAAGTGACGAATGGATAAAGAAAAATTAGCATCTGCACACAAAGGAGGATTATCTGGCCATAAACAAGAATGAAATCATGCTCTTTGCAGGACAATAACATAAAATCATGTTATATGAAATAAAACACAGACTCAGAAAGACAAATATCACATATTCTCTCTCAAGTGCAGAATCTAAACCTGAGGGCAGTGGGGAGGAGAATTCCATGAGTGTAAACTAGTGACTGGGGCTGAGGGCCAGCACAAGGGTACTTCGAAAGGAGAAGTGGAGAGAAAGCCTGAACTGCTTGCCTGCTGGCCCAGCAGGCTCAGCTGTTTACCTGGCAGGTGTTGCTGAGCAGAGTCCCAGTGTGCCATCTGCTGGGAGGTGAATCCCCAGGGCAGGACAGCAGGGCTCCCTCCCCCACACAGGGCCTTGGCAGGGAGGCCAGGGCAGGCCCAGCAGTCCTGTCAACAGCCCCTCCTGTACAAGTTCTTCAACCCGCTAGGCCTGGGCAGGGCAGAAGCCTAAGAAGGGGCTATGTGCTGACCCGCCAGTCCAAGGCCAGGGTGGGTGTCTTGGTTACCTTGCTCTGGGTGATGGCTCGGTGGAGCCAGCCAGGCAGGTCCCCTCCATGGCCTGGTCCCCTTGCTGACCATGCGCAGGTCTGTAGGTGACATGGAGTTGGAGAAGCTGAGTTCAGAGGGCCCAGAAGGCGCCTCAGGGCTGAGTCATGGCTCCTTGGCTGCCTCGGGGCCAACCATCCACCACTTTTGCCTTTTCTGGGCATTGAATCTGTGTCCCTCCACCCTTGTCCACTCCTGTCCCAGATGCCAGTGGGATGTGTGGATGCCTGGTATGGGTCCCTCCCCTGCCTTGGTCTCCCGTGCTCTCAGGCTCATCTCTCCAGCTCTGCCTCATCAGCTCACAAGAGGGTGTGCTCAGTAAGTGTGCCATGCTGCTCTCCTGGGCTCACACTCTGGAGACCCTCACTTGCTTGGACAATGAATGCCTAGGGGCTCACCAGAAGCCCTGGGTTGGGGTTAGGGGGGGGCTAGAGCCTGCTTGCCCTGCCCGTGGGGGACTGCCCCCCCTCCGGCCCCAGCAGCCGTCCTCAGGTGGGCTAGAGCCCCTGAGCCCCAGCAAGGAGCCTGGGACTTGAGTTTCTCTCATATTTGCTGACTAGTGTCCTACAACAGCCTGGCTAGTGTTGCCCAGGTGCTGCCCCCATCCCTGAGATCAGGACAGACAGCCAGAGTGGCAGGTGCCAATCAGGCTGACTCTTCCCTTTAACCCAATCACCAATCAAGTCGCCCAAATCCTGAGTGACATCAGGGAGTAGGCCCTGCGAGGGGTGTCCTGAGTCTCGTGGCCCCTGCTGCATAGTGACAGGCCCTGCTTTTGTGCTGAATGTGTCCTGGTCCCCCCACAGAGATATTAACTGCAGCTTCTGCCCCTATCCCCAGCCACTGGGGCCACGGGACCCAAGGTAAGCCTTTCAGTCTTCCTGGGGCTAACAAAACAAGCAGGCACCCAGTCTTCACAGCACGCAATTAAGCTGGGGTATTAGGAGGCAGGCCCCACAGTGGCAGAGGGAGCAGGGAAGGGCGGTGGGGGGGGACCACACAGGGAGGCAGAGTCATGATGGCAAAGGAGAGGCCCCACAAACTTGCTGTCAGAACCCTCCTGGGCCTGAAGCCCACATGTCTGCTCAAAAACTGCTATGCACGCAGCCCATGACTTCTTAGCACATAGGCTGGTTTAAATTTCTCTCACCTTGGCTGGGGGCATGACTTAGTGGTAGAGTGCTTGTCTAGTATGCACAACACCCTGGGTTCAAGTCCCCAGTATCACACAAACAGGAAGAAAGGAAAAAAGCGAGAAGTGGTGCTGTGGCTCAAGTGGAAGAGCACTAGCCTTGACAAAGCCCATGGACTGTGTCCAGGCCTTGAATTCAAGCCCCAGTCTGGCAAATAATAGTAATTTCTGTCACCTGCTGCCCTGACTCCTGATGGATCCTCCTCTGTGTCTGTGTGTGCACATGTGCATGCACGTCTGGGCACGGCTTCCGGGTCACAAACTGGGGACCTGATCTCCCTGCTTACATCAGTTCACATCAGGGTCCCTCTCCACTGGTCAGGGTGCTATGGAGCCCGCACCTGGACCCACGTTTACAG
The DNA here is from genome assembly GCF_031878675.1 of Megascapheus bottae. Lineage (NCBI taxonomy): Eukaryota > Metazoa > Chordata > Mammalia > Rodentia > Geomyidae > Megascapheus > Megascapheus bottae. The sequence continues at coordinate 83,851,015 of NC_143514.1, forward strand.
CTCTGCACGGTGCCCACTTTAGGGAGCCTGGAATGGGATGCAGCTGCCTCTGGGGACGCCAGGGGTTTGCTGGAGCTGCTGGTCTGAGCTACTCATTTGGCTGTGGGTCTCAGTCCTCCAGCCTCAGGGAGGCTGCCTGAGGCCATGCGCGGCCCCGGGGCCGGGGAAAGGCTGTGCTCCTCCATGCAGGCCTCTTGGAAGGTCTCCTCCCACCAGAGCTCTTGGGACCTGCTCAGGTCCAGGTCACTGCACCACCGCTGCCTCCTCCACGGCCCACCTGGCACTGGGAACTTTCTGATTCACACTACCCTCCTCTCCAAGTGCAAGGAAGGACTGTCCAGTTAGTGACCAAAGGCGAGTGGGCAGGAGGGTAGGCAAGGAGCTACCAGGTAGGGTGACTGGGGGCCTGGTCACACCCTGCCCCTGGGGAAGGTCCAGGGGTCCTCCAAAGTGTGCTGGCAAATCCACAGGGGGGCTAATCCTGCTCCTTGGGGACGTGACATGTCCCTGTGGTCAGGGACAAGTGGCCCTGGCACCCAGGACATCGGCCAGTGTGCGGGGCGGGGCTGACGCAGACTCAGGGACTTCTCAGAGCTCTGGCCCTGGTTCTTTCCTCCCCCTCCGCCTTTGGAAGCCTGCAGGGATTAATTAGTCCTTTCTCTCGATCACCTACGCTCCTGTCCCTGGCCACTGTCACATGTTTTTCTCCTTCCAAGCTCTGGGACTTGGAGACAGGGCAGGCTCCCTCTCACTTACTGGAAGCAGATGGAATGGCAGCGTGGTAGAGAAAGTGTTCAGCAGGGTAGGGACAGACATGAGGCCGGAGCCGCTGCCCAGAGCGGGACACAGAGGCTTTGCTGGTCACTGTTCTGTCCTTTAGCCAGATCTAGAAACGCTGCAATGTGTTCTCTGCAGAGACCCTTCAAAACCAGGCTGGAGGAAGCAAGGAACTGGGGCTCCAGGTCCCGGTCACAGGCGCGGATTGTTTGAATAATTCAGATTTTAAAAGACCTACTTTCCCTGAGACCATTTCCTGTTGCAGAGCGGGGGAAGGGCATCTGCATCAAACATCCTAGCTCCACCCTGGGGCTGGTTCCACCCTGGACTCTGCTGGCCTGGCCTGAGCTGACCGGGCGTGTCCCTGGATTGATCCATAAGACCCTTCCTGAGGAGGGCGTGCTGCCTGCAAAGGCGAGGCCCGTGCTTCTGCCCACACAAGGATCCCCCCAAATTTTTGCCACACTGTGTGAATGTGTGTGCGTGTGCGAGACAGAGAGAGAGAGAGAGAGAGAGAGAGAGAGAGAGAGAGAGAGAGAGAGAGAGAGAGAGAGAGAGAGAATGAACGAAAACACGAGTGCCTGCCAGCTGGGAAGGAAATGAGGGAGAAGAACCCTAAGAGGCCTGGATTGCAGGGAATTAGGACAGAGAGGGAGGACTGAGGGAGGGGAAAGCTTCTCCTTGTGCTCTGGCCAGAGGATGGACACTCTTTGGGCTCAGGCATATGTCCCCAGTGGGTGATGGCCCTGCTGCTCTCAGGTTGTGCCCATCAGAGGAGGAAGAGGCCAGTGGGCAGCCTGAGGTGGTGATGACAGAGATCTGAGACTCGGTTCAGCAGCCTCTGCTCCTTCCGTTTCCTTCCTTCCCCTCCTTTCAACTTTGTACCTCACGCCCAGTCCATAAACACGTGATTCCAGCAAGTTCTAGGGAAGGTGCTGCCCCACTCTGAACACCAGGGACTACGCAGAGCACAGGGGTGTGGCCTCCAGACCTGGGGCCTGAGCTGGAGGAGCAAGCCTGCACTCCCAGGACTGGGCAGGCCAGGGAAGGGGAGGTGAGCTCAAGGCCAGCACTATCCAGCAAACCCATCGTGGCTATGGCCAGCATCACCAAGGGGGACAGGGTGGGGTGATGAGGGGCTCAGCTTCCTCTCTACTCCGCCTGCTCCATTTTCTTTCTTGTTTTCCTTTTCCTCTTCTCTGCTCATTTCCATGGTGTGTGTGTGTGTCTTGGGACTTGAACTCAGGCTCTGGGAACTGTCCCTGAACTTTTGTGCTCAAGGCTGGAGCCACAGCTCCACTTCTGGCTTTCTGAGGGCTAACTGAAGAGTCTTACAGACTTTCCTGCTGAAGCTGGCTTTGAACTGTGATCCTCGGGTCTCAGCCTTCTGAAGAGCTAACAAGTGTGATGTGTCAGTGCCTATCCCTGACCCAGGTGGCACTGAAGGCTGGCATCAAGTCTGTTAGATCCATAGAGCCTGTAATGCCCAGAACCCCAGTCCCTCTACATCCTGACGCAGGTTTTGGGCTACATTTCATCCTTCCTCTAAAAAGCCCCGTGGAAGCCAGCTGTGCAGGCCTGCATGGCTGACTTCTCAGGTCTCTTTGGTCACCTGTCCTTTCTGGACTGAAGTGACAGCTGGCTCAGACATTTCCTGACACCCCCTGCCCTCTCCCCCCATCTCTGTCTCTATCTCTCTCCTGAGTCTTGGCCCCTCATGGGGTACCCAGACCAATCCATCCTGTGTCTACTCCCAGGACACCTCACAGGACAGTGGGGAGGGCAGCTAAAGGCAAAGCAGCTAGGAATGGATCACTGACAAGAAACTGCCAAATTGCCTTTACAAGCAGCTGAAGGGTGTTCTCTCAGAAGGGCTAGCCCGTGGGCAGCAAATACATCTGCAGGGGTGACAAAGGTCTGAACTTACACAGAACTATCCGTGCAAAGGTCTGAACTACGCAGGACTAAGAGGAAGCTACTCCTGGGCAGGCAGCTGGCAGCCGGTACCATGAGGGGCCTGGATCTGTGGAGGAAAGGGTAGGGTGTGGGAAAAGATGGTGCTAGCGCCTTTTCTGGGATGGGGGCGGCCCTGACCTAGTGGAGGGCAGAGCACACAGGGTGGATGGCAGCCATGAGATGTCGTTATATTTGGGATAACTGGAGCTAAAGTAGGACAACTGCACAAAAGGGAGACAGCTTGGATGAATTTGGTTGTGTTAAACTCCAGAGATGATGTAAATGAGGCTGAGGTTTGAGGATCATGGTTCAAAGCCAGCCTGGGCCAGAAAAGCCATGAAGCTTTTTGTTTTTGGTTGGTGGTGGGGTTTGAACTCAGGGCCTGGGCACTGTCCCTGCACCTCTGTGCTCAAAGCTAGCACTCTACCACTTGAAGCGCAGCACCACTTTCAGCTTTTTGAGTAGTTTTTTGGAGATGAGCCTCGTAGGGACTTTCCCGCCTGGACTGGCTTCAAACCATGATCCTCAGAGAGAAGCGAGGACTAGAGGCTTGAGCCAGCGGCACCTGGTCAAGACTCTACCTCCAACTAACCACCAGAAAGCCAGAGGCAAAGCGGTGGTAGAGCACTAGACTTGAGTGGAAGAGCTCAGGGACAGGCCCACGTGGTGAGTTCAAGCCCTACAGTGACACGAATAGATCCACGTGGCTTGAGGTATGTGAACACGAAGGCACCCGTCCTGCACTGTGCAGAGGAGAGGCTGGGAGCATCCAGGCCTGAGCCCGGCTCCCACTGACCTGCTGGGAGCGTGCAGGCCCGGCTCCCACTGACCTGCTGGAGCGTGCAGGCCAGAGCCCGGCTCCAGTGACCTGGGCCCACTCCCTCCGGGGTGGCAGCGGCGGCGGTGGCGGCGGCGGTGGGCTGCGGGCGGGGCTAAAGGCCTCGGACAGGCCTGGGCCCTGCACGGAGCGCGGAGGGGGGCGGAGGGGAGCGGCTGGGGGTGGCCCGGTCTCCCCGCACCGCGCACGGCAGCCGGAGGAGGGGCAGCTCTGCAGCGGGGAGGGGTCCGGCGGCCGGGACGAGGGTCAGGGGTCAGGGGTCGGGGTCCTGGCCGGGCCGGAGCCAGCCTGCACGCAGGTGGACGGGCGGGCGGGGGATGGGGCCTGGGGTCCCGCGTGGCCCCCCCGGGCCGCCGGGCCGCGGCTTCTTCCGGCCCGGCCCCCCGTGTGGAGCCCGGAGCCCGGGGCGACGGCGGGCGGCCGCTCGCGCACGCGCGCGGGAGGGGCGGGGGAAGAGCGCCGTGCGCGCGCGCGCCCGCCGTGCGCGGTGACGCGGCGTGGGGTTTCCCGAGGCTGCGGGCAGGGGCCGCCGCGCCCATCCCGATGGCTGGAGGCGTCTGAGGGGCGGACGGCGGCGGCGGCGGCGGTGGTGGCGGCGAGGGCGGCGGCGAGGGCGGCGGCGGCGGCGGCGGCGGGCGCGGGCGGCGAGCGCAGCGGGCCGGGACTGGAGCAGCCGCCGCACGGACCCGACCAGCCTCGCCGGCTCCTGCCCGCGGGCCGCGAGCGCGACGACCAGGCGGCGGCGTGGGCGCGTCAGGCCGAGCGCGGGCGAGGTGAGCGCGGCCGCCGAGGCCCGGCCTTTCCGGGCCCGTCGGAGGCACCGGTCCTCCGGCCCCGCCCGGGTGGGGCCCGCGGCGCGGGCGGAGCGGGTCGGCGCGCGGGCCCGGGGCGGGGGCCGGGGCAGCGGCCCGGGCGCCGCGGCGGAGAGGGGGGGCCGCGGATACGCTGGCCGGGGCTGCGCGCGCGGCGCGGGGCGCGGCGCGGGGCGCGGCGAGCGAACAAAGGCCGGGCGCCGGAGCCCCGGCGCTGGCGGCGCCTTCCCGCGGGCGTGGGGCGGCCCGGCGCCCGGCCCGGCGCCCCTCCCCGGGCCTCCCGCCGCGCACAGCTCCGCGGGCCCCGCGGGCCCCGCCACCCGCGACCCCGGGGCGGGGAATGAATGGGCTCCGCGGCCGTCCGCGCGGCAAGATGGCGAGGCGCGCCTTTGTCAGCCGGGGCCGCGCCGCCCGCGGGCCGCGAGGAACACAAAGGCCGGGGTCCGGGCGCCCGCGGCCTGGGCGGACCCGGGCGGCCGGCCTCGCCGTCGCGGGCTGGGCGCGGCCCGGGTTTCCGGGGCCGGGGCCGCGGGAGAGGGGCGGCGGGGAGTCCGCGGAACGTCCCCGGGGAGCGGCCTTCCCGGTTCCCGTCGGAAACTGGCTCGGCCTTCGGTCTTGGAGGCCTTTCCATATTTTCCCGTGAATTACGCGGCGCCGTGACCGTCGAGGCCACGTCAGCCGTGTGCGTGCTTTGTTCGTCTTTATGGAGACTTTCTAGTCGTGGCTGTGACATTTATTGGCCGAAGGGAAACGACGGTGTCCGGATTTTCATTGCTGGAAGGGGGAGTGAGTGAGTAGCCCCAGCACCTAAGGGGTGAGAGGCAGGACGCCGGCGTCCCTTGGCTTTGGTGTGGGGAGTCTTAATAGTTTGCCGTGTGTTTATGTTGCTGTTGACAGCACTAATTTCTAGTAATTTCTAGGCAGGTGCTAATGAGGCTGACTATTAGCTAAGGAAATATGTAGATCGTGTCTCGTGTTTGACGCATAAGTGGCAGTGTTCTGTGAAACAGGAGATTGGATAGGGCACAACAAACATTGGAATTGAAAAGTGTTTCCATTTCTGATTTGAAATTAGTCTTTTTGTGGAAGAGGAGTCTTTATTTAAAAGGAGTCTTATAATCTCTTTCTGGATTCTTCTGGAATATACGTGTTGCAAAAAGAAAGTGAACAATAGTTCCCTCTTTGCTTTCTTTATGCTGGGTGTGTGACCTGGAATGGAGCTTGTGCCAGCAGTGTGGAGACAGGTCTGTCAGCCTGTTAGCAGAAGGAAGTGGCAGTCTCTCCCTTGGTGTAAAAAAAAAAAAAAATAAGACAATTAGAGCCCTCCAGAAATGAAGAGCTCCTGGGAGGGTCAGGGCGGGTCCCCAAGGGCCTCAGTGTGGGGAGTGGCTGGCCTGCAGGGTCCTACTGAGGTTTCCTAGGTGCTACAAGTTTGCCTTAGGGGATGAGAGTCTGGAAACGCCAAGCTTGTGATTGAGCCTGTGCAACACCCCGAGCTTTGGGTCCACTGCCAGGCTTCTTGGCTACCAGGCCCTACTGTGGGGACTGCATTTCATCTTTGGATTCTTTCTAGAGTATTTTCATACAGGAAATTGGACACACAACTTTGACTCAGAATTGACATGGTCATAAAAAGCACCGTTTTCGGCTTTTTTCTATGCATATGGTATTGAGGAATCGAACCCGTGTCTTCTTGCATGCTGGGCAAGCACTCTACTACTCCCAGCCCTAAAAGCTGGAAGTGGTGCTGTGGCTCATGTGGTAGAGTTCTAGCCCTGAGAAAGCCCCGAGTTCAAGGCCCAGGACTGGCGGGGAGAGGGGGGGGAACTTCATATATTTTTTTTATATATAGTTTGATTTCAAAGCGTTTATTATTCAGGCACAAGTATGTAGATCACTTGAAAAGTGCAATGTCTGAGACAGGAAGGCGATTGTGTACAATCAGAAGTAGCAAAGCCATAGGCTGGGAACGTGGCTTAGTGGTGGTGCTTGCCTAGCATGCATGAAGCTCTGGGATCCATTCTTCAGTACCACATACACAGAAAAGGCTGGAAGTGGCATTGTGGCTCAAGTGGTAGAGTCCTTTCCTTGAGCAAAAGAAGTTCAATGACAGTGTCCAGGCCAAAAGTACCAAAGTGTGGGTCATCTCTTCTGAGGCTTGAACTAGCTTCTTTTGCTCAAGTCTGGTGCTCTACCATTTTTTTTTTTTTTGCCAGTCCTGGGCTTGAGCTCAGGGCCTGAGCACTGTCCTTGGACTTTCTCAAGGCTAGAGCTCTACCACTTGAGCTTCAGCACCACTTCCAGCTTTTTTCTATGTATGTGGTACCGAGGAATCGAACCTGGGTCTTCATGCATGCTAGGCAAGCACTTTAACCACTAGGCCAAACTCCCGGCCCCTGCTCTACCATTTTGAGCCATAGCCTCACTTCCTGCTTTTAAAAGTCGCAGAGGCTTTCCTGTCCTGGGCTGGCTTTGATCTTCAATCCTCAGATGTCAGCCTTCAGAGTATCTAGGTCCAGGACTACACACAGGTGGGAGTTGCCAGTGCCCACTTTCTCTATTTTTTAAGACTTATTGCTACAATTTTCTGATATTTATTGGAAAAGTTAAAGCTCTAAACATGGGCTTGAGAAAGGAAAAAAAAAGGTCTCTGGATGTTTCCTGACTTACCTACCATCCGTTGGCATTTATTGGCATTTATTACAATTTCTTCATTGGATTGTTTTTCTCTGCTGAAGAGATTTGGCTTGTGTTAGTCTCCAAATTGGATTAAATTCTTACTGTATGTGGACTTTGGCTTTAGCATTAGTGGATTGGTAATAGATATTCTCAATTTTATTATCTGGGCTTGGCCATCTGGCATGCCATATTATTTTGAAACTTTCATCTAGTGTAAGTCTCATAAAACATGGGAGAAAAGTTTTAAGACTGTTTACCCAGGCTTAAATTCCTTTTTTTTTGATTATGAGGTTTGACTCATTCAGGGCTTGGGTGCTGTCCCTGAGTTTTTGTGCTCAAGGCTATATAGTGCTGTGCCACTTACTTCCAGTTTTCTTATGGTTATTAAGAATCTCTCAGACTTTTCTGCCCAGATTTGCTTTGATCTGCAATCGTGAGATCTCAGCCTCCTGACTAGCTAGGATTACAGGGGTGAGCCACCATCGCCAGGCCAAGTCGTCGTCTTCTTTTTTCTTTTTTCTTTTTTTTGCCAGTCCTGGGCTTGAACTCGGGGCCTGAGCATTGTCCTTGGACTTTCTCAAGGCTAGAGCTCTTCCGCTTGAGCCTTAGCACCACTTCTGGCTTTTTTTTTTTTTTTTCTATGTATGTGGTACCGAGGAATCGAACCCGGGTCCTCGTGCATGCTAGGCAAGCACTTTAACCACTAGGCCAAACTCCCGGCCCTTCTTCTTCTTTTTTAAACTGGAGATCAAACCCAGGACCTAGCACTTGCTAAGGTAAATGCTTTGCCACTGAGCTAGTCTTCTGTTCATCTAGGCTACTCTGGAACCCCTGGAAATCTTCTGCCTTAGTTTCCTGAGGGCTAGGACTACAGGTCTACATTTGTTGGTAAGAGTGGTGAGTGGTGGGTAAAATTTTGAAGTAGAAGTTTAGTTAAATGTTTGAGTTAAGCTGGGTTGACTTAACCACCAAAAAGCTAGGTGCAGATGAGTTTCAAAGTAGTAGAGTGCTAGCCTTGAGCACAAAAACTGAGGGACATTACCCAGGCCCTGAGTTCAAGCCCCTGGACTGGTATATACACAAAAAAGTTTGATCATAGAATGACCAGATAAGAGAACAAATTTAAATGGAATTACAAGCAATTTACTATTTTTTTTTATAAGAAGGGAGGGAAGGAAAGAAGGAGGGAGGGAGGGAGGAAGGAAGGCAGGAGAAAGAAATAGAAGAAAGACCTTCAATCTGGGATTAAGGCAGTTTTTTTTTGTTGTTTTTTGGTGTTTTTTTTTTTTTTTTGCCAGTGGTAGGCTAGAGCTCTACCACTTTGGGCCTCAGCACCACTTCCGGCTTTTTTTTTCTATGTATGTGGTACCGAGGAATCGAACCTGGGTCTTCATGCATGCTAGGCAAGCACTTTAACCACTAGGCCAAACTCCCCCCCCCCCTTTTTTTTTTTTTTTTGCCAGCCCTGGGCTTGGGCTCAGGGCCTGAGCACTGTCCTTGGACTTTCTCAAGGCTAGCACTCTACCACTCTACCACTTGAGCCTCAGCACCACTTCTGGCTTTTTTTCTATGTATGTGGTACCGAGGAATCGAACCCGGGTCTTTGTGCATGCTAGGCAAGCACTCTACCACTAGGCCAAACTCCCGGCCCCAGAATTACAAGTAATTTACAAAACACATTTCTAGCAGTGTTGAAAAATAATCCAAATGGGCTGGGAATGTGACTTAGGGGTGGAGTGCTTGCCAGACATGTATGAAGCCTGGTGTTCTATTCCTCAGTACCATACAAGCAGAAAAAGCTAGAAGTGGCACTGTACCTCAAGTGGTAAGAGTGCTAGCCTTGAGCAAGAGAAGCTTAAGGACTACCTAGGCCCGGGACTGGCATACAGATAAGAGAGGGGGAGAGAGAAAAAGTCTAAAGGCACTATGTGGAGAGAGTATACGTGTATGTACGCACGCACGCACGCACGCACGTACTCAGGAGGCTGAGATCTGAGGATTTCCTTTCAGAGCCAGCCTTGGTAGGAAAGTCTGTGAAAACTCTGATCTCCAATTAGCTAACTCCCCAAATCTAGAAAAGCTGCTGTGACTGAAGTGGTAAGGCACTGACCTGGAGTGAAAAAGCCAGGGGACAAGGCCCAGGCTTTGAGTTCAAGCCTTAGGACTGTCACGAAAACAGAAGGGGGAGGGAAGGAGAGAGAAAGAAATACAGTGTTCCTTTTAATGTTGAAAAATAAATGGGGGAGTGTGTGTGTGTGTGTATGTGCGCGCGCGCGTGTTTGCCGTTCATGGGCTTGAACTCAGAGCCTGAGCACTATCCTTGGGCTTTTTCCTCAAGGCTAGGACCCTGTCACTTGAGCCATAACACTACTTCCGACTTTTCTATGTATGTGGTACTGAGGAATCAAACCCTGGTCTTCGTGCATGCTAGGCAAGCATTCTACCACTAGACCAAAACCCAGGCCCCTATTTTTTTTATTTTATTTATTTATTTATTTTTTTGCCAGTTATGGGCTTGAGCTCAGGGCCTGAGCACTGTCCTTGGACTTTCTCAAGGCTAGAGCTCTACCACTTGAGCCTCAGCACCACTTCAGGCTTTTTTCTATCTATGTAGTACCGAGGAATCGAACCCGGGTCTTCATGCATGCTAGGCAAGCACTTTAACCACTAGGCCAAACTCCTGGCCCCTATTTATTTATTTATTTATTTATTTATTTTTTTGGTTATTTTATTTTTTGCCAGTCCTGGGGCTTGAACTCAGGGCCTGAATACTCACTGTTCTTGGTCTTTCTCAAGCACCACCATTTATGGCTTTTTCTACGTATGTGGTACCGAGGAATTGAACCTTGGGTCTTCATGCTTGCTAGGCAGGCACTCTACCACTAGGCCAAACTCCCGGCCTGTATTTTTTTATTTTTATTTATTTTCCTAGGGCTTGAATTCAGGGCAATGTCCTGAGGGTGATGTCCCTGAGCCCTTTGTTTTTGCTCAAGGCTAGTACTCTCCTTTTTATTTTTCCTTCCCCATTCTGGAACTTGAACTCAGGGCCGGGGCACTGTCCCTGAGCCTCTCTGTACTCAAAGCTAGTGCTCTGCCACTTGAGCCACAGTGCTTTTTCTGTATGTGATACTGAGGAATTGGACCCAGGGCTTTGCTCATACTAGGCAAGCACTCTACTACTAGGCCACATTCCCAGCCCCAGGACTGTACCATTTTGAGCCGCAGTTACTTCCTGTTTTCTGGTGTTGAATTGGAGATGAGAATCTCAAGCACTTTCTGGCCCCTGCTGACTTCAAAGCATAATTGTCAGACCTCTGCCTCCTGAGTGGTTCAGATTACAGGTGTGAACCACTGGTGGCAGGCTTGTGTTTGTGTTTTTAATTTCAAGTGTTTACTCAGCTTCTCTTCTGGATACTAAAGGTAAAAGTTGTAAGCATTAAGTGGCATAGGAACTTCTGGAGTTTTTTTGGTTGGTTGTGGGACTTGAACTCTGGGCCTGGGTGCTCTCCCTGAGCTCTTCAGCTCAAGGCTAGTGCTCTACTGTTTTGAGGCACAGCGCCACTCTGGTTTTCTGGTGGTTAGAGATAAGCATCGCATGGACTTTCCTGCCCTGGCTGGCTTTGAACCATAGTCTTCAGTTCTCAACCTCCTGAGTAGCTAGGGTTACCAGTATAAGACACCGGCGCTTGGCTCTTTTTGAATTTTTAAGGTTATTTTATGATTATTAGTATATTTAAGATTATTAATTTGATGGGGACTATGACTTAATGCTTAAGGCTGGAGCATGCTCAGTGGTCAGGTTTTCAGCTGGTATGGAAAGAAAGAATAAAGAAGGTCAAGAAAGGAGCATGATGGTAGAAATGTGGCCTAGTTCTCAAATGCTTCCTTAGCACAATGAGGGCTGGTGTTCCATTCTTCAGTACCACATATACAGAAAAGGTTGGAAGTAGAGCTATAGCTCAAGTGATAGAGTGCTAGCCTTGAGCAAAAGAAGCTCAGGCACAGTGCCCAGGCCTTGAGTTCAAGCCCCAGGACTGGGCTGGGAGTTTGGCCTAGTGGTAGAGAGCTTGCCTAGTATGTAGGAAAAGGCCCAGGTTTGATTCCTGCGTACCACATACATAGAAAAAGCTGGAAGTGGTGATGTGACTCAAGTGGGACTAGCAAAAAAAAAAAAAGGGGGGGGCCGGGAGTTTGGCCTAGTGGTTAAAGTGCTCATGCATGAAGACCCAGGTTCGATTCCTCGGTACCACATACATAGAAAAAAAAAGCTGGAAGTGGTGCTGTGGCTCAAGTGGTAGAGCTCTAGCCTTGAGAAAGTCCAAGGACAGTGCTCAGGCCCTGAGTCCAGGACTGGCAAAAAAAAAAAAAAAAAAAAGGCTTTATGTTTGATTAGGAGAAAGGGTCAGGAAAGCTTAACTCCAGGTTGCTATCCTGGGGACCTGTAGGGTAAATGATGTGCTTGGCTTGAGCATAGTGGGATGTAGCTAAAAAAAAGCTCTTTGTTTCTAGAGTTCACACTGTGGTTCTTGGACTTTCTTCTCTGGAGAAGACTCTCCACTGAGGTACATTTGCGAAATTTACTTCCTCCATTTAGCCTTTTGTTGTGAAGGCACTGGTCCTTCTCTGATCTCATTAATCATTAATCTTAACTCTGTGTGTCTGTTGCTAACCCTTCCATGAGTTCCAAGCCTGTAGAGAAAGGCACCAGTTTCCTTACAGCATCACTATCCCCGAAAAACGGTGTATATGAGAGCAAGAGGGAGAAACGCAGCAACTGATGATCACTAGGGGGTGGGAGAGAGAGAGAGAGAGAGAGAGAGAGAGAGAGAGAGAGAGAGAGAGAGAGAGAGAGAGAGGTAGAGAGAGAGTGTGCGCGCAGAGCCTGTCATCTTAGCTACTCAGGAGACAGAAATCTGAGGACCTCAGAAATCTGAGCACTATTAAAATGGAACAAGAACACTATTACTTAGAGGACATTATGGAGAGGGTGACAGTGATTGGAAAAGTGTTATCAAGTCTAGAGATGGGACAGAGCCTCTCCCCCTAGAACTGACAGAAGCCAATAGATACTGGTTGAATCAGTCACTTCTGTGAGAAGAACAGTGGTTCTCAAAGTATAGTCCGTGAACTTGTGGTGGTTTCTGAAATCCTTTCAGGGGTCAATTAAGTCAAGATTATTTGTGATCATTATGTTATTTTGACTTTTCCCTCTGTTGACAATTGGCACTGATTGGCTCTTCACACAAATCAAAGCTGTGGCACCAAACTAGTGGTTACAACATTGTAACACCATTTCTTCACAACTATGAATGAGCAGCTTTAAAACCAAGTTAGAGCTGGGAGTGTGGCTTAGTGGTAAGAGTGCTTGCCTAGCCTGCATGTAGCCCTGGGTTTGTTTCCTCAGTACCACATAAATAGAAAAAGCCAGAAGTGGTAATGTGGTTTAAGTAGTAGAGTATTAGCCTTGAGCAAAAGAAACTCAGAAACAGTGTCCAGACCTTGAGTTCAAGCCCCAGGACTGGCAAAACAAACAAACAAGCCAAACAACAACAACAAAAAACCTAGTTAATTTAACACAAATGAAGCAACAAAAATTGATTAAAAAAATCATTTAGTGCTTGAGTATCCCTTTCCCCTGTCTTGTATCCCTTTCCCATCTCTTTACTACTCTCTGACAGAATGGAAATAGACAACAAAACATTCTGGCAAGCTGGGCCTGATAGCTCCCGCCTGTAATCCTAGCTGTTCAGGAGGCTGTGGTCTGAGGATTGTGGTTCACAGCCAGCCCAAGCACTAAAGTCCATGTGAGACTCTTCAGTTAACCACCAGAAAACCAGAAGTGGAGCTGTGGCTCAAAGAGTAGGGCTGTAGCTTTCAGCTGAAGAGCTCAGGGACAGCACCCAGGCCCAGAGTTCAAGTCCCATCACTGACAAAAATAAATAAATCAATAAAAAGTTCTGGGAGACAATTATGTAATGGAGATAAAGAACAATGACTATTTAGATGTGGATACTGGCAGATATTTTCTCAAAAATGCACAAAGTGAACCAGATATTAAAATAACCAATAGTTTTGTTGCTAATAAAATAAGAGGTAAAAATTTTGAAAGCTTGGTTATGCCACCATGAGCTGGACAGCATCCTATAGTTTGAAGACTTGCTGTATGTGTGGGGATCATGGAGCTTGAACTGTGGGCCTGGGTGCTGTCCCTCAGCTCATCTCAAGGCTACCTCCGTACCTAGATCTGGGCCCTCTCGTCTTATCTGACACTTCCTAGAATAGGTGAACTTGGTTTGTCCTGGTGATGATACCTGTGTGATTCGGGCATGTTGTTGGGAGCTGTGGTGTGGTGGGATCCTTGCATGACCCATGAGGCAGGTGTCTTGATAGTCCCATTTCACATGTAATTTGACCAGGTATTTGTGGAACCTACTTCTAAACTTGAATCTTGTCACTTATTTGTGCCTGGCAACTTGTCATTCTAGCTGCTGCAGGAAGTATAAAATAAATTTGTGGTTCAGGCTTGAGCCTAGGCACACAGTAAGAGCCTGTGTATAAGTGAGTTAACATCCTGGGTAGGGAGCATTACAGGTATGAGCCATCAGTGCCCAGCTGTGGGCTTTGTTCTTGAACCTATGGACAGCGTCCTCTTTGCATTACAGGTGAGCCCTGGGGGTGGGGTTTACAGAGAAATGCCTCAAACTAATAGGCAAAGTCAGGCTGAGGAACAGAGGCTTGGGGGAGGAACAATTAGGACTTGAACTTACCGAGTTTTTTGAGGACAGATAGGGTTATTGCAAAGCTTTTGCTGCTGCATTAGAGGGAAAGAGAAGCATGTTTCCAGGAAACTAAAGTTGGTGATCAGGGAGAATTTGTGTGTTTAATCATTATGGGGAAGGCATTCAAGAGGTGCCTTTTGCCTAATAAGTGACTCACGTGCTCTCTCTCTGCTTTTTAAGTATGGGAATTTAAAAAGTGGACATTTTTAGCTGGGTAGCATATGTCTCTAGTCTCAGCTACTCAGAAGAAGCAGAAGGATCTTTTGAGTCCCCCAGGAATTTTGAGGTCAACTTAGCATAAATAAATATTAAAGAAGATAAGTAGTAGTAAATGTTGGGAAATATTTTGTCCCTCTCCCCCCCCTCCCCGTGTGTGTGTGTGTGGGGGGGGGGGGAATCATGGGGCTTGAACTCTGGGCCTGGGTGTTGTCCCTGAGCTCTTCGGCTCAAGGATACTGCCCTACCCCTTCAGCAACAACCCCACTGCCCTCTTTTAGTGATTAGTTGGAGATAAGAGTCTCACTTCCTTTAGTGCAAGGGCTGGCTCTGACCCTTGATCCTCAGATCTCAACCTCCTGAGTAGCTAGCCACTGCCTGGCTTGGAAATATTTTCTTTAATTACAAAGGATTTGCTCTAGGTGCTGGGAGTTTGGCCTAGAGGTAGAGTGCTTGCCAAGCATGCACAAAGACCTGGGTTCGATTCCTCGGTTACCACATACATAGAAAAAGCTGGAAGTGGTGCCATGGCTCAAGTGGTAGAGCTCTAGCCTTGAGAAAGCCCAAGGACAGTGCTTAGGCTCTGAGTTCAAGCCCCAAGATGGCACACACACAAAAATAAGCCTGCTCTATTTATTTAGTTTTCTTGTGCCAGTCCTGGGCTTGAGCACTGTCTTTGGGTTTTCTCAAGGGTGGCACTCTACCACTTGAGCCACAGCATCATTTTCTTTTTTTTTTTGGTGCCAGTCCTGGGCTTGAGCTCAGGGGCTGAGCACTGTCCTTGAGCCTTCTCAGGGCTAGAGCTGAGCCTTAGCACCATTTCCAGCTTTTTTCTATGTATGTAGTACTGAGGAATCGAACTCCGGTCTTCATGCATGCTAGGCAAGCAGTCTACCACTAGGCCAAAGTCCTGGCCTGATCTTTTCTTTTTTCTTTTCTTTTTTTTGGTTCAGTCATGGGGCTTTACTTCTGGGCCTGGGCACTGTCCCTGATCTCTTCAGCTCAGGGCCCTACCCTTGTTTTCTGTTAGTTAATTGGAGCTAAGAGCCTCATGGACTTTTGTGCCCCTGCTGGCTTTGATCCTTGATCCTCAGATCTCAGCCTCCTGAGTAGCTAGGATTACAGGCCTGAGCCATCACCTTGCCCCGCCCTGCTGCTTTTTTTTTTAAATTGGTGGTCATGGGGCGTGAACTCAGGACCTGGGATCTCTTCTTAGCCTGTCCATGCTCAAGGCTATCCCTATACTCCCTATACCACTTGAGCTACAGCCCCACTTGTGACTCAAGTTTGGGAGCACTTGTGTAGTGTATAGGTCTTGAGGTGGTTTTTTTTTTTTTGTTTTTTGTTTTTTTTTTTGCCAGCCCTGGGGAATGAACTCAGGGCCTGGCTACTGTCCTTGGACAGGTTTTGCTCAAGGCTAGCACTCTGCCACTTGAGTCACAGCACCAGTTCCTCCCTTTTCTGTGTATATGGTATCAAGGAATTAAACCCAGGGCTTCATGTATGCTAGGTGAGCACTCTACCACTAGGCTGCACTCCTGGTCCCAGTTCCTGAGTTCTATCCCAAGTACTGCAAATTACATAAATAAGTGAATAAAAAAGTAAAATTAATATTAGTTTTGGGTGGATAAGGTGAGATTAAGAAAGCTAGATTTGATTAGTGACAGTTTTTGTTCTTTTTTTTTTTTTTCTTTTCTTTTTGGCCAGTCCTGGGCTTGAGCTCAGGGCCTGAGCACTGTCCTTGGGTTTTCTCAAGGCTAGAACCCTACCACTTAAGCCACATCACTACTTCCAGCGTTCTCTATGTATGTGGTACTGAGGAATTGAGCCTGGGTCTTTATGCATGCTGGGCAAGCACTCTACCACTAGGCCAAACTCCTGGTCATTTTTTGTCAGTCATGGGGCTTGAACTTTGGGCCTGGGTGCTGTCCTTTAACTCTGCAGCATAAGTCTGCTGCTCTACCACTAGAACTACAGTGCCATTTCCTGTTTTCTTAGTAGCTAGGATTACAGGCATGAGCTACCAGTGACTGGATTGTTTTTGTTTTTTCTTTTGCTAGTCCTAGTCCCAGAGCTTGAGTTCAGGGTCTGGGTGCTAGCCCTGTTAAAATGGAGAAAAAAGGAAGAAAACAGGGGCCGGGAGTTTGGCCTAGAGGTTAAGGTGCTTGCCTAGCATGCATGAAGACCCGGGTTTGATTCCTTGGCACCACATACATAGAAAAAAGCCGGAAGTGGTGCTGAGGCTCAAGTGGTAGAGCTCTATCTAGCCTTGAGAAAGTCCAAGGACATTGCTTAGGCCCTGAGCTCAAGTCAGGACTGGCAAAAAAAAAAAAAAAAAAAGGAAGAAAACAGGCTGGACTGGATCTTCCACAGGCCCAGGGCTGTTTAGTTAGATAGAACAGCTTTGAAGGACTGAGCCTTCCCTGGGGGATTGGAGACTGTATCCGAGCTGGGACAGGAGCTGGGTTTTACGGAGTCTAAGCAGGGAGGCAGAGGTTAATGCAGAAGCCACTAGGTCAAGGGAGGTGGGGGCTTTTCTTAGATATATTGCCCTGCTGAAGTCAGGCAGTCTACACTTATGGCCTGCCTGGTGTCTGTATGTGCCTAGGCAAGCAGGGTGGAGGAGTCAATCCTTCATATTCTGTCTTTGGATACATAGAAAGAATGGGCCAAGGAGCCGGGAGTTTGGCCTAGTGGTAGAGTGCTTGCCTAGCATGCATGAAGACCCAGGCTCAATTCCTAGGTACCACTTATATAGAAAAAAAGCCAGAAGTGGTGCTGAGGCTCAAGTGGTAGAGCTCTAGCCTTGAGAAAAGTCCAAGGACAGTGCTTAGGCCCTGAGTTCAAGCCCCACAACTTGCAAAAAAAAAAAAAGAGTGGGCCAAGGGGAGAGGCAGGTCCTCCATAAAGGGTCTTTTGGATATATAAAAAAGTTGGGCGGAGAGGGGAGCAACATGAAGTTATGAGAACAAAGCAGATTCCCTTTGGTCCTTGAGCTTCTTTGTTGCTCAAGACTAGCATTCTACCACTTGAGCAACAACTCTACTTTCTGCTTTTTTGATGCTTAATTGGAGATTTAGAGTTTCTTGGGCTTTCCTACCCAAGCTGGCTTTGAACCACAGTTCTCAGATCTCAGAATTCTAAATAGCTAGTATTATAGGCATGAGCTATCTTTGCCTTGCTAAGGAAGTTGGTTTTTATTTGTTTTTATTTTGGTTTTGGAGGTTAGCCTCAAGGTCTTCTGCATAGTAGGCAGGCACTATCACTGAGCTACCCCCATAAAGCTACATTCCAAGAGGCAGGGATTAATTATTAAAAGAAATACTTGGCCAGGCACAGGTGGCTCTTGCCTGTAATCCTAGCTATTCAGAAGGCTGAGATCCTCAGATCTCAGTTCAAAGCCAGCTCTGGCACAAAAGTTTGTGAGACTCTTTATCTCCAGTGAACCACCAGAATACTGAAGTGGCACTGTGACTCAAAGTGAGAGCGGCTAGCCTTGAGCTGAAGAGCTCAGAGCTAGTGCCCTGGTCCAGAGTTGAAGCCCCAGGAGTTTCCCCCCCCAAAAAAAAAAAAAAAGAAATACTTGTTTCTGAATGTAAATAAATAAATCAGAGTTATAAACATATTAAAGTAGACATTTTTTGGCAAACTAAATATAAGTAGATCTGCAATTTTATATATAATGACTTTCCTGTAGATGACAGTTTGAGATTAATTGGATCATTGGAAGAAAAGGCAAAAAAGAGGAACCTACAAAATGAGGAGTAACTGTGATTAGATAAGTATGTTCTTTCCTAGCTGCTATTTCTGTGACTAGGGCTGCTAGGGTTCACTAGGGGAAGAAGCAGGACAGTGTTAGGAGCTCCAGCAGGCTGTGCACCTGAGCTGCTGCACTGCCCCAGTCGGTGACCCCAGCGTCTGAGAGATGTACCTATGGCCTATAACAGAGCTCTTCAGCCTGCCACCCTATTGTAAAATTCTGTTTCTTGCCAACGTGGTGGCTCACACCTCTAATCCTAGCTACTCAGGAGGCTGAGCTCTGAGGATCGAGGTTCAAAGCCAGCCTGGTACAAAAGGACATGAGACTTTTTTTTTTTTTTTTGCCAGTCCTGGGCTTGAGCTCAGGGCCTAAGCACTGTCCTTTGACTTTTTTCTCAAGGCTAGAGCTCTACCACTTAAGCTTCAGCACCACTTCCAGCTTTTTTCTATGTATCTTGGGCTCAGGGCCTAAGCACTGTCCTTTGACTTTTTTCTCAAGGCTAGAGCTCTACCACTTGAGCTTCAGCACCACTTCCAGCTTTTTTCTATGTATGTGGTACCGAAGAATCAAACCCGGATATTCGTGCATGCTAGGCAAGCACTCTACCACTAGGCCAAACTCCCGGCCCCAGGACATGAGACTTTTATCTCCAATTAACCTATAGAAAACAGGAGACATGGGGCTTGGCTCAAAGATAGGTGGTAGCCTTGAGCTGAAGAGCTCAGGGACAGTGCCCAGGTTGAGTTCAAGCTCCATGATCCACCAAAAAAAAAAAAAATTATGTTTCTTAGTTTGTTATAGGGGTAGGCAATTTAGGTATTGAATGGTCAGGGGATGTAGAGCCTCAGTAGTTCTGAGTGTGCTGTCTTATCAAGTAGCTTATTCTTTACAAAAACTAATTTTAGAAGCCAGGCACTGGTAGCTCATCCCTGTAACCCATCCTCGCTTGTAATTCTCACTACTGTCAGGAGGTTGATATATGAGGATCATGGTTCAAAGCTGGCCTGGGCAGGAAAATCCCTGAGATTCCAATTAACCACTGGAAAACCAGTTAGGGAAGCCGGGGGGCTGATGCCCACATGTAACCCTAGCTACTGAGCAGGCTGCAATCTAAGGGTCAGGGATCGAGGCCCACTGTTCATGAAAGTCTGATGAGACTTTATTTCCCATCAACAATTCAACAAAGCGGGACAGCTATGACTCAAGTGGTATATAACACTTGCCTTGAGCAAAAGAAGCTCAGAGACAGCACCCAAACCCAGAGTTCAGACCCCAGGGTTTTTGGTTTGTTTGTTTGTTTTATTGATTTAAATGGCAGACGATTTGCCTTGTAGGCACAAGGCCCTGCAGATAAGAGATTTGGAAATACCTTTCAACAAGCAAGTGTCTAGATTCTGTAAGATCCAATGAATGTGTAGCATGTTACCACTTACATTTTTGGATGAAGTTGGAGAATAAGTTGTTAGTTGTGGGGCTTGAACTCAGGACTGTACTAGATCTTTTCCCAGCAAGACTGGCACTCTACCACTTGATCTAGCACCTAGTCTTTGTATTCTCAATAGCTGTAATTATTAACTAACACACCATAAAACTTGAGCCACAGCACCACTTCTGGCTTTTTCTGTGTGGTACTGAGTAATTTAACCCAAGACTTCATGAATGCTAGGCAAGCACTATATCACTAAGCCACATTCCCAGCCCAAGTTTTTCTTGAGAGGGTACTTGAAAGGGTAGTTCATGTTTGTTACTGTGCTGCTACTGGGGCTTGATCTTAGTACCTAGCTCCTTAGCTTATCCCCTTCCCCCTCAAACCTAGCGCTCTACTTGAGCCACAGCTTTGGTGATAATAGTTTCGTGGACTTTCCTGCCATGATCCTCAGTTCTCAGCCTCTTGAATAGATAGGATTACAGGGGTGAGCTACCAGTGCTAGAACTCTATCTTGTTTTGAAAAAGGGTCTTGTGTAGCTTAGGCTAGCTTTCAGATTACAATCTTCTTGTGCTTCCTGAGTACTGGGATTGCAGGTACGCACTACCACGTCTGGTGGTTGTTTTTCCCTCCCCCTCCTC
Source organism: Megascapheus bottae (assembly GCF_031878675.1). Lineage (NCBI taxonomy): Eukaryota > Metazoa > Chordata > Mammalia > Rodentia > Geomyidae > Megascapheus > Megascapheus bottae. Next base: position 83,870,900 of record NC_143514.1, read on the forward strand.
CTTACCCTGCTCCTTCTGTGCCAGTCCTGGGGCTTGAACTTGGCATGGACACTATCCTTGAGGTTTTTTGCTTAAGGATTGTTCTCTGTCAGTTGAGCCAACTCTACTTTCAGTTTTTGGTGATTAATTGGTGATAAGAGTCTCACAGATCTTCTTGCCTTGGTTGGCTTTGAAGCATGATCCTCAGATCTCAGCCTCCTGAGTTAGCGAGGGCGTTACTGGTGCCTGCCTTGATTCCTTCTGTTTTTGACACAGTAAGCCTACTGCAGAGACAGTGGGAATACTCATGAATTCTGCTAAGAAAAGATTTTAGCTTCTTTCTGGAGGCCACTTTTAGCTGTTTTATCATTTGTGTTGTGAAGAATTGCATTTTTTCTGGTTTATATCCTTTGGATCCATGTCTAGTACTTTTATGACTCATCTGGCGAGTTGGAAGGTGTGGAGTAAGGGATGGAGGCTTACATAACTTGGAGAGGACTTTGTCACAGTGTTGCAGGTATCAGGTGTTGCTGCCTGCCTGTGCTTCCCCTCCTAGTGAACAGTGACTTTACCTAGTAAGAAACATGGTTCTATTAAAAGAGCATACTGTCTGGATATCCTGATCTTCTTCCTAGGATTCCTCCATCAAAAGATTTAGTACAAGAGTCTATTTCCTGTTCCTTCGAAACCAGTACTGGGTTAGTTTTAATTTAATTTATGGTGGTATTGAAAGTTGAACTCAGAGCCTCCTTTCCTTCTCAGGTATTTAACTTTTGGAGCCACTTCAGTTCTTTCCTGCTTTAGTTATTGTTCAGATAGGCTCTTCAGAGATAGTGGTATTTTGTTTTGTCTGTGGTGGGCTTGAACTCAAGGCCTGGAAACTGTTCCTGAGCTCTTTTGCTCAAAAATAGTGCTCTACCCTTTGAGCCATAGTGCTCCTTGTGGTTTTCTGGTGGTTAATTGGAGGTAGGAGTCTCACTGACTTGCCAGGCAAGGTGGCTCACACCTGCAATCCTAGCGACTAGGAGACTGAGATCTGAGGATTGCAATTCAAAGCCATCCTGGGTACTAAAGTCCTTGAGATGCTTATCTCCAAGTAATCACCAGAAAACCAGAAGTGGCACTCTGACTGAAGGGGGGGTGGGTAGTGTGATAACCTTTAGTTGAAGAGTTAGGGACAGCACCCAAGCCCAGAGTTCAAGTCACACAACCAAAAAAAAAAAAAAAAAAAAAAAAAGAAAGAGAGTCTCACTGGCTTTCCTGTCCAGGCTGGCTTTGAACCTTGATCCTCAGATCTCAGCCTCCTGAGTAGTTAGGATTATGGCCCTGAGCCACTAGTGCCTATCTCAGTTGACTTTCATCAGGGACATTGAAAAAGGTACCTAGTGTAGTCTATAGTCTTGGCTTGGTTTGGCTTGTCTTCTCTCCTCCCTCCCCTCCCTCTCATGTGGGCACGTTGATGTGTGTGTATGCTGGTGCTAGGGTTTGAACTCAGGGGCTGAGTACCATTGGGCAGCTGTTTCACTTGCTCCACTTTTGGCTTTTTGGTAAGTAATTGGAGATAAGAGTCTCTGGACTTTGCTGTCCAGTCTGGCTACAGTATGATTCTTTGGTCCCAGCTTCCTGAATAGCTAGAATTACAGGAATGAACCACCTACCTTGGCTGTTGTTGTTTTAAAAGAAAAATCAGACATACATTGTCAGAATAGCAAATCCTGCTTTGTCCAGGTGCATTATCAGATTGTGTTAAATAGGGTTCGGGGCAGTAAGACGTTCAAAACAGGTTACAGCTAATCAAATATTTGGCTGTTGCTCTGTGCTAGACATAGCATAGCACTAAGAATTCAGTGAGGAATTGGGCAGAGGTTGGCATCAGGATCTGAGCTGCAGACATGATCCTTTCCTCCTGCCCATCATTGTGTTTCTACTTTTCTTCCGAAAGTCACGTTGTGGAAACTGTTCCATCAAATCCCATAACCAAGAACACAAACACCAAACACCAGGTGGCTCTCTTCCCCCAGTTACCGCTGAGGTTTACCTCCCCAGAAAATGCAAGGATTTAATTGTTCCTGTTGGGAAGATTGTGTGTCTCACTTGTTTGTGGTTATCACAGTCCCACACGCGCGCGCGTGTGTATGTGTGTGTGTGTTGTTAGTCAGGGTCTCCCACTTGCTAGGCTCTACTACTTGAGCCATATCTCCATCTTCAGCTAGCTTTTCTGCCGGTTATTTTAGACATGGAGTCTAGTAAACTCTTCTGTCCATGTTGGCCTTGAACTATGCTTCTCCAGATAACCTCCTGAGTAGCTGAGATTACGGGTTCGAGCCATATCAGTGCCTGCCTTAATAAAGTAATGTCTCTGTCTCTGTCTCTGTCTCTCTCTCTCTCTCTCTCTTTCTCGCTCTCTGTGACTCTCTCTTTGCCTCTCTTTGCCCCTCTCTCTGCCTGCCTGCCTCCCTCCCTCCCCCTCCTCTCTTTCTCTCTGCCAGTCCTAGAGCTTGAACTCTGGGCCTGGGCATTGTCCCTGAGTTTCTTTTTGCTCAAGGCTAGCACTCCATCACTTGAGTTACAGCACCACTTCTGTTTTTTTCCATGTATGTAGTACTGAGGAGTCGAACCCAGGGCTTTGTGCATGCTAGGGAAGCACTCTACACTGTGCTGTATTCCTGGTCCCATCTCTAATTCTTTTTTTTGGTGGGTCATTGGGCTTGTATTCTGGGCCTGGACATTTGTTCTTGAGCTCTTCAGATCAAGGCTACTGCTCCACTTACAGTTTTCTAGTAGTTATTGGAGATAAGTGTCTCAGGTTCTTCAGTGCCCAGTCTGGCTTTGAACTGCTATCCTTAGCTCTCACCCTCTTGAATAGCTAGGATTACAGGAGTGAGCCACCATACCCAGCTCCCATCTCTAATTCTTGTGTGTGTGCATGCATGCCAATGCTGGGGTTTGAACTCAAGGCCTGAGCACTGTCCCTGAGCTTTTTAGCTCAAGAATAGCTTTCCACCACTTAGGCCACAGCCTGACCTCCTGCTTTTTGATGATTAATTGGAGATAAGAGCCTCACAGACTTAACTGACTAGGCTGGTTTCAAACCTCCACCCTCAGATCTCAGCCTCCTGAATAGCTAGAATTACAGGCCAGAACCACCATTGCCAGGACTTACCTGCTTACTTTCTCGTTTTTTTTTTTTTTTTTTTTTTTTGGTCATGGGGCTTGAACTCTGGGTCTGGGCACAGTCCCTGAGCACTTCAGCTCAAGACTCCTCTGCCCCCCTCCCCCTTGAGCCAAGTTTTAAGAGGTTAATTGGAGATAAGAATTTTAGGTCCTTTTGTGTTCTGCTGACTTTGAATATTGATCCTCAGATCTCAGCCCGCTAAATAGTTAGGATTGCAGTCGTGAGTCACCTCGCTCAGCAGTACATTTCTTTTTTGTAATATCACCCCTTCCTCCCCTCTTGGTTTTCCCCTCCCCTCCCCATCCCCAAGTTACATGGTTCATTTTCATTGCAGTGTCCAACAGACAGAATTTAGGGCTATCCTCTGCACTTTATAGTCCTATGTCCCACCTTTCTCTCCCCCCCACCCCAGTGTTTAACCCAGGGCCTTAGTTCCAGACAAGTATTATGCCAGCCGTAGAGTATGGTTATTTTCATGTGCGTTTTTAGTCTTGGAGTGCATCCTTCCGTTCTGCCAAAGCAGATCATTTCTGTTCTAGACTCAGTGTTAGAAAATTTCAAAGGATTCCAGAGATTTTACAATATTAAGGTCTTGGTTTTGCTTCCAGAGGCCTTCAGATGGCGAGTTAGTGAATGTGTGTGTGTGTACCTGATTTGAACTCTGGCCTCTGCACACACAGCACATTATGAATGTATGCTTACGTAATCCAGAGAGTGATTATGTATAGGAATTTACGAAGAATGTTTGTGACTACCTCAGTCTATGTCTATTGCATATTTAATCTTAATCCTGTGCTTTGTGAACTGAACCTTTCCCTCAGGCATAGCCATGTGTTTATTCATTTTGTTCAGTCATCCAAATATACATCAGCATTATGCTTGATTTTTTTTTTTTTTTGCCAGTCCTGGGCTTGAACTCAGGGCCTGAGCACTGTCCTTGGACTTTCTCAAGGCTAGAGCTCTACCACTTGAGCCTCAGCACCACTTCTGGCTTTTTTCTATGTATGTGGTACCAAGGAATCGAACCCGGCTCTTCGTGCATGCTAGGCAAGCACTTTAACCACTAGGCCAAAATCCCGGCCCCTTGGATTTTTTTTTTTTTTTTTTGATGGGTAGATAGTTGTGTGTTTATATGCAAGTTCTGGGTCTTGCACTCTGGCTGAGTATGCTTCATTAGCTTTTTCCATTCAAGCCTGGCTCTCTACCACTTGAACAATATCTCTACTAGGCTGGGTAGGGGGGGTGGGGTGTGGTGGCTCATGCCTGTAATCCTAGCTACTCAGGAGGCTGAGATCTGAGGGTCATGGTTCAAAGCCAGCCTAGGCACAAAGGGACCTGAGACTCTTATCTCCAATTAACCTCTAGAAAATGGGAAGTGGAGCTGTAGCTCGAGGGTAGGTAACCTTGAGCTGAAGAGCTCAGGAACACCAGCCAGGCCCCAGGGGTGTAGGGGTGGTAGCCTTGAGCTGAAGAGCTCAGGGACAGCGCCCAGCCCAGACCCAGACTATTCACACCCCCCAAAAAAAATTCTTTTTGCCTTCAAAATACCCCCATGAGTCACTATTGATTAGTCTGGTTGTTTATGGTTTCTTGCAGGTATTACTATTTTCTTGTTGATAGTGAGCTCTGGATGCTGTTTCAAAGAAAACATTCTATCTTTTCCTGGTGCTGGGGCTTTAAGTCATGGCCTTGGCTCCCACGTAGTTTTTTTTGCTCACAGCCAGTGCTCTACCAGTTGAGTTACTACTCCACTTTGGATCTTTTGCTGGTTGATTGGAGAGAAGAGATAGATGAGTCTGCCTTGGCTGGCTGTAAACCCCCAGCTGCCCAGATTCAGCCTGGTGATTACAACCTTGAGCTACGAGCATCTGGCATTGCTTAGTCTTCAAGTCTTTGAGCAATTGATGGTTACAACAGGGATTGCCACTATTAGCTTCAGTAATAATCATCCATTTTATGTTCTGTTCTATGTCTTTGTGTCAGAACTATTCAGAAGTGAGCTTACTTTCATTCTTTTTTTTTTCTTTCCCTCTCTGTCATGGGGCTTGAACTCTAGGCCTGGATGCTGTCCCTGAACTCTTCAGCTCAAGGCTACCGCCCTTACCCCTAGAGCCACAGCACCACTTCTGCTTTTTCTGGTGGTTAATTAGAGATAAGAGTCTCATAGTCTTTAGTGCCCTGGCTGGCTTTGAACCGCCATCTTCATATCTCGGCCTCCTGAGCAGCTAGGATTTCAGGTGTGAGCCACCATGTCTGGCCTTGTCTTTGGGCTTTTTTTTTCCTTTTCCTTTTCCTTTTTTTGGTGGGTCATAGGGCTTGAACAGCCTGGGCGCCTGTCCCTGAGCTCTTCAGCTCAAGGCTACCATCGTACTGTTGAGCTAAGCCCCACTTCCTGTTTTCTAGAGGTTCTTTGGAGATAAGAGTCTCAGGTCCTTTTGTGCCTGGGCTGGCTTGAACCTTGATCCTCAAATCTCAGGCTCCTGAATAGCAAGGATTACAGGCATGAGCCACCAGCTGGCTTGTCCTTGGGCTTTCTTAAGACTAGCACTCTATAGTTGAGCCACACCACCACTTACAGCTCTTTCTGTGTGTATTGTACGAAGGACTCAAACCCAGGGTCTCATGGATGCTAGATGAGCACTCTACCTCTAGGCCACACTCATGGCCACCCACCTTTTTTTTTGGGGGGGGGGTCAGTCCTGGGGCTTGAAGTCAGGCCTGGGTACTGTCCTTGGGCTTTTTCAAGGTTAGCACTCTACTGCCCGGGCCACAACACTACTTTTAGCCATTTCTGTGTATGTGGTTCTGAGGAATAGACCTAGTTCTTGTATGCTGGCTAAGCGCTTTATCACTGGAGCACTGTCCTTGAGCTTTCTCAAGGCTAGATTTCTACCAGCTTTTTTTTTTTTCCCCCTCTATGTATGTGGTACCGAGGAATCGAATCAGAGCTAGGCTAGGCAAGCACTAGGCCAAGCCAAGCTCCCAACATGAAAAAAAAATTTCTTTTTCTGGGATGTTTATAAGGATTTTTAAAAATAAAAATAAGGCAATCCACTTCCAGGTTTTGGTTTTCTGGTGGTTAACTGGAGATAAGAGTCTCGTGGACTTTCCTGATGTGGCTGGCTTTGAACTGTAATCCTCAGATCTCAGCCTCCTGAGTAGCTAGGATTAGAGGTGTGAACAACAAGTACACAGCCTAGCACTGGCTTTAACATGTATTATTAGCAAAATGTATATTTTGTTTACAACAAAAATACAATACAGGCATTCTTTTCTGTTTGTTACAGACAAAACTTACATGTGTTGGAGACCAGATCAGAAGCAACTCTGAATTAAGGTAATTTCATACTCATCAATTTTTAAAATGCTGCACTTAAATTTCTCTATGGCTTCTTCTGTGTATGTGAGAGAAGGAGACAGAGACACACAGAGAAAAGGAGGGGGCAGCGATGGAGATTAAATGCAGGTCCTAGCTTGGACCTGCATGGAAGGAAACGTGTATTAAGCTAATCTTAAAACATAACAGCAGGGCTGGGAGTGTGGCCTAGTGGTAGAGTGCTTGCCCAGCTGCTTGAAGCCCTAGGTTGGATTCCTTGGTACCACAAACACAGAAAAAGCCGGAAGTGGTGCTATGGTTCAAGTAGTAGAGTTCCAGCCTTGAGAAAGCGCAAGGACAGTGCCCTGGCCTTGAAATCAAGCCCCAGGACTGCCAAAAAATTTTAAAAAACAAAACAGAATATTACATGATCATGCAGTTTCAACATTTATAGAATTTTGCTACATTTGTTTAACCTCTTCATTTTCTTTTCTGTATCTCTCTTTCCTTACTTGGAATGGTTTTGAAGCAAATCCTGCTGGTGGGGGTGGGGCTCGAGTGTGGAGTGGCTGCCTAGCATGCAGTCCCCAACACCACGAAGACAAAACAACAGATAAAGAAAGCAAATCCTCTAACCCCTCTCATTTCCCTTGTAAGTGCTAAGTATTTTTTTCTTTGCTTTTCTTTTTTTCCCTTATTTTTGGCTGGTTGTGGAATTTGAACTTGGGCCTGGGCGTTGTCCCTGAGCTCTTCAGCCCAGGGCTAATGCCCTACTTCTTTTTTTTTTTGGCAAGTCCTGGGCTTGAACTCAGGGCCTGAGCCCTGTCCTTGGACTTTCACAAGGCTAGAGCTCTACCACTTGAGCCTTAGCACCATGTCTGGCTTTTTTCTATGCATGTGGTACCAAGGAATTGAACCTGGGCCTTCATGCATGCTAGGCAAGCACTCTACCACCAGACCAAACTTCCTGTCCCAGCCCTTCCTCTTGAGCCACAGTGCCACAGTGTTCTGGTGATTAATTGGAGATAAGAATCTCTCAGACTTTAGTACCCAGGCTGGTTTTGAACTGCTATCCTCAGATTTCAGCCTCCTGAGTAGCTAGGATTACAGGCGTGAGCCACCGCACTGGGTTACTGCTAAGTATTTCTAACAAGGAATCAGATTTGTATGGACATTTAGCAAAAGATATGCAGTGTGTCATAGTCCAGGTCTGTAATCCTAATTGCCTAGAAGGTGGGGGTCAGAAGGATTGAAGCCCAGGCATAAAGTTAGACTTTATCTTAACCAAAAAAATCAGGCATAGTGGTACATGTATGGTGTCCTAGCCACATGGGAGGCATAGGTAGGTAGGATTGTGGTGCCAGACCAAGGCCAAAAACTCAAACCCTTATCTGAAAAGTAACTGAAAACAAAGAACTACAAGTATGGCTTAAGTGGTGTGGCAGTACATCTGCCTAAAAAAATTTGAAGCTGGAGCCAGGCGTTTGGTCTAGTGATGGAGTGCTTGCTTAGCATCTAAGACCCAGGTTCCATTCCTTGGTACCACATACATAGAAAAAAGCCAGAAGTGGTACTCTGGCTCAAGTGGTGGAGCTCTGGCCTTGAGAAAGTCCAAGGACAGTGCTCAGGCCCTGAGTTCAAGTCCAAGGGCTGGCCAAAAATAATAATAATAATAATAATAATAATAATAATAATTTTTTTGAGGCTCTTGGCCAGGAGTTTGGCCTAGTGGTAAGACAGTGCCTGTCTAGCATGCACAAAGACCCAGGTTCGATTCCTGGTAGCACATACATGGGAAAAGCCAGAAGTGGTTCTGTGGCTCAAGTGGTAGAGCTCTAGCCTTGAGAAAGCCCAAGAATAGTGTTCAGGCCTTGAGTACAAGCCCCATGACTGGCAGAAAGAAAGAAAGAGAGGGGGGGGAGAAAGGAGAAAAAGAGAAAAAAAAGAAAGGGAGGGAGGGAGGGAAGGAAAGAGGGAAAGACAGACAGTACTACTCCCCCCAAAAAGGAAAGACTTGGGAAAAAAATAATAAAAGGAACTGCAGTCCAGAACTTCCTGTCATCTTGCTAATTTTATTTATATTTATTATGATTATGATTATTTGCCAATCCTGGCTTGAACTCTGAGCCTGGGCACTGTCCTTGGGCTTTCTCAAGGCTAGAGCTCTACTACTTGAGCCACAACACCACTTCAGCCTTTTCTAGGTATATGGTACTGAGGAATCAAACCGGGTCTTTGTGCGTTCTAGGTGAGCACTCTACCCACTAGGTCAAACTCCCAGCCCCCTGATTTTCTTTTAAAAATTGGTATAGTTGGGTTTTGAATCAAGATCCAAAGTCCCTGGCATTTAAAAAAAAAATGACTTAAGCCAGGATGGTGGCTCATACCTGTAATCCTAGCTACTTAGGATGCTGCGATCTGAGGATTGAGGTTCAAAGCCAGCCCAGGCACCAAAGTCTCCTGAGACTCTTATCTCCAGGTAATCACAGAAAACCTGAAGTGGGGCTGTGGGTCAAGGGGTAGGGCGATGGGCTTGATCTGATTGCTCAGGGACAGCACCCATGCCCAGAGTTAATTAAAATAATTAATTAATATTATTAATTTAATGTATTTGTGCTACTGCTAAACTCGGAGCCGCAAGCTCTCGCTCAGCCTCTTCTTTTACAACTGATGTTCTAGCACTTGAGGCTATGACCTTTAGTTGGTATATTACCTGGCTGATGGTAGTAGTCTTTGGGTGATCTTAGGTCTCAGGCTTTTTGAGATCTAATGCGCAGATAATTTTTATTTATTTTTTGCCAGTCCTGAGCTTAAGCTCAGGGCCTGAGCACTGTCCTTGGATTTTTCTCAAGGCTAGAACTCTTCCATTTGAGCCACTGCCCACTTCTGGCTTTTTTCTATGTATGTGGTACCAAGGAATCAAGCCGGGTCTTCGTGCATGCTCTACAAGCACTCTACCACTAGGCCAAACTCCTGGCCCAGATTATTTTATTTTTGAAACTTTTTAACATTTTGTAATTGTCATTTGTTTTAATTAGCCTTAAACTGTTAAATTTGTGATACTCCCGATTCAGCTTTCTAAGACAGGATTCTTACGAATATGTAATGTTATATCTAGCTTGAAAAGAGATTTTTAATGGAAAATGGAAACAGATGCAATGCTTAATACTATAAAGAACTCTATCAAAAAACTAAAATCATGGCTGATCTTGTTTTATATATTGCCCTCATTTACTCATTCTTAGTTGTTTTGAAATGATTTAGTTGGGGGGGCGGGTGGCATGAGATCATGGTGGGGCTTGAACTCTGGGCCTGAGCACTGTCCTTGTACTTTCTCAAGGCTAGAGCTCTACCACTTGAGACACAGCACCACTTCTGGCTTTTTTTCTATGTATGTATGTGGCACCGAGGAATCGAACCGGGTCTTCGTGCATGCTAGGCAAGCACTCTACCGCTAACCCTCCTCTGAGATTTTTGTTGAAACCCTCCCTCTCCCTGTGTGTCCTGGAGTGTTCTGTGGGGTCCATGGGCTGCAGAGCCTCCTGTTTCATTGAAAACTTTTCGGAATAAAGCTTCACAGGTGTGAAATTGCTGTCAGAATCTTAAGATGTGGTTTTGTAAATGGCTACCATGGTAACTAGCATCCCAATAAGGACAAGTTGTTGTTTCATTCGAATGTCAGCCACTGAGCTTGCTCTGTTGAGGGGGAGGGTAGAACTTCATAGTTGAATCACTGGAAAGCTGTGAGACACTTTGACATCCTTTGTCTCATTTTTGAAGAAATTAGGCTAGGAGTGTCACCTAGTGGTAGAGTGCTTGCCTCCTATGCATGAAGCCCTGGGTTCAATTCCTCAGTACCACCTACACAGAAAAAGCCGAAAGTGGTACTGTGGCTCAAGTGGCTGAAGTGGAAGAGGGCTAGCCATGAGAGAGCCCAAGGACAGTGCCTAGGCCCTGAGTTCAAGTCCCGGGACTGACCCAAAAAAAATTGTATGCACTAGTTGTACCAGGGGGTTTTACACTGTGACTTATTCAGTGTAAATGTCCCGTTAACTTCCCCCTTGTGCAACATGAATTTTTGTTTGAGCCCTGTAACATAGCAAACACAGTTGTTGTTGTTGTTGTTGTTTTGGTGCCAGTCCTGGGCTTGAGCTCAGGGGCTGAGCACTGTCCTTGGACTTTCTCAAGGCCAGAGCTCTACCACTTGAGCCTCAGCACCACTTCTGCTTTTTTCTATGTATGTGGCACTGAGGAATGTAACCCGGGTCTTTGTTGTATGCTAGGCAAGCACTCTACCACTAGGCCAAACTCCCGACCCAGCAAACACAGTTCTATTTTGTAGTCTGACCTGAACAAAAAGTTGTTTAGTGGTAGTCATATTTACATTTCAGTGGTAGCCCACCTCTAGAATCCTAACTACTTGGAAGATGGAGAACCTAAAAATTACTTATTTATGTATGCACCTTTGTCATTAGCAAACCTGTAGCTTGATTGTCATTATTTGTGACTCTGCCAGCTCTGAGGGCTTTGTCAGTATTCAGTCTCACATTGGGCCTTGATGGATGACCTGGCATTGCTCTGTTTGTTTTCAAATGGCAGGGTATCACCTGCAGCACATCCTCTGCATCTGGAACTGTTCTGAGAAAGAACTGTTCTACCACCTGACTCACACCAGTGCTGTTCGTTATCTAGTGCTTTAATGTGTGCCCCCCACTGCATGCTCAGCGTCGTCTAAGGCCTCTTACAGGTTAGATAAGCACTCTACCTCTGCTTAATGCTTTTGAACTCTTTAAATTTCTGCCAAAAGCATTTGCACCCTCCAAGTTCCATATAGTTGCTAATGGCAAATGTGGGTCATAGACATGAGACCTCAGCAGGCCCTGTCTTAGTGGATTAGCTGGGAAATGCGACCTCAGCACAGCCAAGGCTTACCTGGGATGTGCACTGGATGAGCAGAGTCCAGCAGGCAGACCTGATATTGGAGTTTCCCTGAGGGCTGGGAGACCGAGGACAGGGGAAGGCAAAAGCGTAAGTAAAATTTCTTCAACATGCTGCCATTTCTTACTTTTATAGTAGCATAAGCAGCATTGCTAGTATTTAGACATTGGATTGAAAACTAGGGCTAGGGCCGGAGGCATGGCCTCATGGTAGAGTGCTTGCATAGCATGCACAACTCTTTTTTTTGCCAGTCCTGGGCTTGGGCTCAGGGCCTGAGCATTGTCCTTGGACTTTCTCAAGGCTAGAGCTCTACCACTTGAGCCTCAGCACCTCTTCCGGCTTTTTTTATGTATGTGGTACCGAGGAATCAAACCCAGGTCTTCGTGCATGCTAGGCAAGCACTCTACCACTAGGCCAAACTCCCGGCCAGCATGCACAACTCTTGATTCCTCGGTACCTTTGATTCCTTCGATTCCTTAGTACCACATACACAGGAAAAGCCAGAAATGGCACTGTGGTTCAAGTGGTAGAGCTCGAGCTTTGAGAAAGCTCAAGGACAGTGCTCAGGCCCTTATTTTAAGCCCGAGGGCTGGGGGGGGGGAGAAATAAATAAATAAACGCTAATAATTATAGTAAAAGTGATAGTAATAGATTGATTACTCTTTATATGTTTTTCTTAAGCAACTAAACTTACTACATTAAAATTTGTATTATTTTTGAAATGCAGTTTTTAATATAGCAAAAGCATTCCCTTAAATTATTACATTATTTTGTTACTGTTCTTAGTGATATTATATGGTATATTCAGCAACTCTAAAAAGTTGTAATAGTTATTTTTTATTTTTTATTTATTTATTTTTTTTGCCAGTCCTGGGCTTGAGCTCAGGGCCTGAGCTCTGTCTTTGGACTTTCTCAAGGCTAGAGCTCTACCACTTGAGCCTCAGCACCACTTCCGGCTTTTTTTCTATGTATGTGGTACCGAGGAATTGAACCCGGGCCTTCATGCATGCTAGGCAAGCACTTTAACCACTAGGCCAAACTCCCAGCCTGTAATAGTTATTTTTGTAAACCTTAAAAAGTATAGAATGTAATGCTTTTGACTCCAGGGCCCAGAGAACCGTTAATTTTTAGGCTAGGTGGTAAGTAAACCATAACTATGTATAAAGAGTAGAAGCGGTTCCCTTCTTTTGTGTTGTTTTATAGATGTAAATGATGGCTAGCAATCTTTTCTTCACATGCAGAAAAGACTACTGTTTTATTTTATTTTTTGCCAGTCCTGGGCTTGAGCTCAGGGTCTGAGCACTTCCTTGGACTTTCTCAAGGCCAGATCTCTATCACTTCAGCCTCAGCACCACTTCCCACTTTTTTCCATGTAAGTGGTACTGAGGAATCGAACCTGGGTCTTTGTGCATGCTAGGCAACACTCTACCACTAAGGCCAAACTCCCAGCCCCAAGACTGCTGTTTTAATATGGGATTTATCTGTTTCACCTGTTTCCTCAAAAGGGAAGTGGGAAATTCTGTGGCTTTAAAAACGGGTTTTTGTTATTATGTAGAGGTGATGTGCAGAGGGGTTACAGTTTCACAAGTCAGGTAAAGTACATTTCTTTCTTTCTTTCTTTTTTTTTTTTTTTGCCAGTCCTGGGCTTTAGCTCAGGTCCTGAGCATTGTCCTTGGGCTTTCTCAAGGCTAGAGCTCTACCAGTTGAGCTCAGTACCACTTCCGGCTTTTTTCTATGTATGTGGTACCGAGGAATTGTGTGCATGCTAGGCAAGCACTCCATCACTAGGCCAAACACCCAGCCCAGAAATAGAGGGACAAAAGGTGAACATGCAACATGGACTTACTAGACACCAGGTAGAAAGTGAACTTTACAACATGTGGCTGGGGATGGCAGGAAAAAGCGGGGAGGGAGCAAGGAAAGGGACGACCGTGTCAAAAAAGAAATGGGAAGTTGCACTGTTGCTCAAGTTATAGAACGCTAGCCCTGAGCCCTCTACAACCACCATTACCACCACCAACAAAAACACCTGTGAGAAAGCCTCAAGGGGTGGGGTGTTATCCTAGAGCATAGAGTTCCAGCCCTGTGACCCACCAAAAAAAAGATTCTCCCCTGGCTTGTCTCAAGTCACAGCCCTTCTACTTTCAGGCTCTCAGCTAGCATACAAGTGTGACCTCCCATTAGTGCCTGACTTCATGAAATTTGATGCGTTTCTTTTCATTGTTGTTTTTGTCAGGCGTGGGACTTGAACGGAGGGCCCTGAGCACTGTCTCTGAGAATTTTTCTGCCTAAGCTGTCTTTAGATTGTTTTTTTTTTTTTTTTGGTGGGTCGGGTCATGGGCTTGAACTCGACTGGGCACTGTACTGAGTTCTTCAGCTCAAGGCTTACCACCTACCCTGGAGGCAAACCCTACTTCCTGTTTTCTAGAAGTTATTGGAGATGAGAGTCTCAGGTCCTTTTGTACCCAGGCTGGTTTTAAACCTTGATCCTAGATCTCAGCCTCCTGAGTAGCCAGGTTGCAAGCATGAGCCATCATTACCTACCCACAAAATTTTTGGTGATCTAGAGTGCTTACCTAGCATGCACGAAGACCTGGGTTCGATTCCTCAGTACCACATACATATAAAAAAGTCAGAAATGTGGCTCAAGTGGTAGAGCTGTAGCTTTGAGAAAGCCCAGGGACAGTGCCCAGGCCCTGAGTTCAAGGCCCAAGGCTGCCCACCCTCTAAAAAAACTGTTTTTGGTGGTATACTTATTCTCCTAAATGGCTTGCATTTAGAATTAAATGCCTCAATAAATGAGGTTTGCGTTTGTTTTGTGATACTTTGGTCATACTTATAGCTGACATAACAAGATGTTAGTCAAAGATGCCACCTCTGTCTTTGGAAGAAGCCATCTGTTAACAGAGTTGCTTTGTTTGATTGATCTGGGGCACACTGTCTAAAGTAATTGGGGGTGGGTGTGTGTGTAAGGTTTATCCTAGGCTGCCTTGGCCTGTACATAGAAGGATCAGGGTGTTATTTCTGAGCCTCCTGGGATCCCAGGGCCTGTTTGGAAAGGAGTAATGGGGCCAGGGCTTCGTGCACCTGAGCAAGTACTCTACTACTAGACCACACCCAGCCCCAGATCTTTTTTGTGGGCAATGGGGCTTAAACTCCTGGGTACTGTCCCTGAGCTCTTCAGCTCTACCCTTGAGCCAAGCCCCACTTCCCATTTTCTAGAGGTTAATTGGAGACAAGAGTCTCAGGTCCTTTTGTGCCTGGGCTGGCTTTGAACCTTGATTCTCAGATCTCAGCCTCCTGAGTAGCTAGGATGACGGGTGTGAGCCACTGCGCCGGCCCCAGATCTTTTTATTAAAAATATTTCTTATCATTACCATATTGTTTTACATTTTGTTACGCAAATACGTTACTCTCCTCTCCCCCTCACCCTTTTTTGTTGTTTTTGGCACATGTTGGGGCTTGAACTCTCGGTTGTACTTGATCTGAACCTGGCCTTATGCTTTTTGAATTTCTTTCCTCCTCTACTTCATAATCTACTCCATCATTTCCTGTCAATGTTTTGCTGTTTCTCTTTCAGCTTGTTGATTCTAAGGGGCGTCTAGAACTGAGACCTGAAGATGAGTGAGCTGGATCAGCTGCGGCAGGAGGCCGAGCAACTCAAGAACCAGATTAGAGTATGTAGCATTCGTCTTTCTGTTTTAGCTGGGGAATGAGTGGATGTGAGGTACACTTGAGTAGTATATGCTGTTATCCAGATCTTAGCCTAAGACATGCTTTCTCAGTGTTGTTTTGTCTCTTCTTGTAATGCACATGAAATGTTTTCCTAGAATTCATAAAGGTCATTTGGGACGTGTGTGTGTGTGTGTGTGTGTCTGTCTGTCTGTGTGTATGTGTGACTGTGTGACCGCGTGCTCACATGCACATGCATGCTTGTCCTGGGACTTGAACCCCGGGCCTTGGTGCTGCCCCTGAGGTGTGCTGCTCAAGGCTAGCCACTCTACCATTGAAGCCCCAGTGCTACTTCTGGCTTTTTGGTGGTTTCTTGGAGATAAGAGTCTTTTCCTTCCCAGTCTGGCTTGAACTACTATCCTTGTATCTCAGCCTTCTGAGTAACTAGGATGGTGGGCATGAGCCTCTGGTACCTGGATCTGGAGTTTTTATCCTCGACTTGGGAACTGGTTTGGACCCTGTTTTGGTTACTATACCATAGGGAGGGCTGCACCCATTCCCAAGGAGCATTGCTCCTGAAGTAAGGGCTCAGCCCCCACCCCTGTCCTGGGCTTGAACCAGGGCCTCAGTGCTCTCCTATGGCTGCTTTTACTTAAGATCAGTGCTCTACCACTTGACCTCTAACACCACATCAGGGTTTTTCTAAGTAGTTTATTGGAGATGAGTCTCACAATCTTTCTTGCCGGGGCTGGTTTTGAACTGCAATCTTTCAGCCTCCTGAGTAACTAAGATGACAAGCATTTATTTTTGGGGGGGGGGCAGAGGGGATGGAGGATAAGGGTATGGGAAGTCCTAGAGCTTGAACCCAGGGCCTGGGCACTGTCAAGGCTAGCACTCACAGTGCTACTTCTGACCTTTTTTGTTTTTGTAGTACTGAGGAACGGAACCCAGGGCTTCATTCATGCTAGACAAGCACTTTGCCACTAAGCCACATTGCTAGCTCAAGATAATCTGTTTTAGTTCCTCACAAGTTGTGAACTCAAATTAGTTCACAACAGATAAAGAGGAGGTATGACCAAAGTGAAACTCACTCAATTTTTTAAAATAAAATTTAATTTCCTCCTGCATTTTCACCCATCACCATGTGTAGTAGACCCCCTGGGCCCAGTTTGATAACCCTATTTCTGGTCTCACAGGATAATTTGTACATGTTTTCTTCTTTCCTTTTAATTTGTCAACCTTGGAGCTTGAACTCAGGGCCTGGGAACTGCCTTTGAGCTTTTCTGCTCAACACTAACACTGTACCACATTGAGCCACGTCCACTTCCAGCTTTGGTGTTAGTGGTGCTGGTGGTGATGGGCTAGGCTCAGGACCTGCTTACTCTCTGTGCTTTTGCACTTAAGGCGAGAGCTCTTCTACCTTGGACCATAGTGCCACTCCCAGTTTTCTGGTGGTTAATTGGAGATAAGAGTCCCATGAACTCTCCTCCCCAGGCTGGCTTTGAACTGCTATCCTCAGATCACAGGCTCCTGAATAGCTAGGATTACAGACGTGAGCCACCGCACCCAGCTTCTTCCAGTTTTCTAGTGGTTACAGATAAAGACTTTCCTGCTTGGGCTGGCTTTGATCCTCAGACATCAGCTTCCTGAGTAGCTAGGGCGACAGGTGTGAGCCACCAGGGCCTGGCTTGTCCATGTTTTCAGTAACAAATAAGTAGAGGTTGTTTTGAAAAATTCCATTTGTCTTACATCTTAAATATCATTTCAGTTAATACATAGTGTGGGTGTGGGTATGGTGCTGGGGGAATATAGGCATGTGTTCTACTTGTGATTCATGTCTCCAGTCCTGTGTGTGTGTGTGTGTGTGTGTGTGTGTGTGTGTGTGTGTGTGTGTGTGTGTGTGAAAGGGGGGGGTCGAGATTATTCATATATATATAAAGTATGGTTCAAAACTAGCCAAGGCAGGAAAGTCCAGAGATTCTTATTTCCAGTTAACCACCTAAAAGAAACTGGCGGAGTTGTGGCTCAAATGCTGCTGGAGCACTGCCTTGAGCAAAAAAGGCTCAGGAACAGTGCCCATGCCCTGAGTTCAAGCCCCAGAACCAGCACGCACAAACAAGGAAAACAACAAAATAAAAATTGCTATTATTTTTTTCCAACCCAAAGATGAATTTGGGGTCTGGAGATTGATTGATGCGTTCAGTAATGGTGATGTCAGTGTACTTGTGTGTTTCCACTCCTTCACACGGAAGCCTGCTTTCCCTGAGGCCCTGCCACGCAAGCTGATCCGCGAACTCTCAGACTTGGAGGGTATTCTCCACTGCTGGCTGCCACTTCAGAAGCAGATGATCAGAAAGCCGCAGAATGGAAACATTTTCCTAGTGGAAGTTGTTATAATCCCCCTCAAATTATTCCTGCTTTCAAATTTTGAAACTTTTAAAGCTATTCACTTTTGGGGCCGGGAGTTTGGCCTAGTGGTTAAAGTGCTTGCCTAGCATGCACGAAGACCCGGGTCCGATTCCTTGGTACCACATACATAGCAAAAAGCCGGAAGTGGTGCTGAGGCTCAAGTGGTAGAGCTCTAGCCTTGAGAAGGACAGGGCTCAGGCCCTGAGCTCAAGCCCAGGACTGGCAAAAAAAAAAAAGGAAGAAAAATGTAGGCCGGGAGTTTGGCCTACTGGTGTAGTGCTTGCCTAGCAAGCATGAAGACCTGATTTTGATTCCTCCGTAGCACATACACAGAAAAAGCCAGAAGTGATGCTCAAGTTGTAGAGCTCTAGCCTTGAGAAAGCCTGAGGACAGAGCTCAGGCCCTGAGTTCAAGCCCTAGGACTGGCCCAAAAAAAAAAAAAAAAAAGCTATTTTTCTTTATAATGTTTGCCTTTTTTGTGTGTCTCATGGGACTTGAACTTGAACACTGGGCCTGGACACTGTCCCTGAGCTCTTCAGTTCCAGGCTATCATCTTGTACTTGAGCCAAGCCCCACTTCCTGTTTTTTCTAGAAGTTAATTGGGGATAAGAGTCTCAGGTCCTTTTGTGCCCAGGGTGGCTTTGAACTTTGATCCTCAGCTCTCAGCTTCCTGAGTAGCTAGGATTACAGGCATGAGCCTGGGTTTTTTTGTTTGTTTGTTTTTTAACTCAGGACCTGAGCACTTTCCTTAAGCTTTTTCAAGACAAGACCTCTACCACTTGAGCCACAACACCACTTCCAGCTTTTTTTCTATGTATGTGGTACTGGGAAATTGAATCTAGGTCTTTGTGCATGCTAGGCAAGCACTCTACCACTAGGCCAAACTCCTAGCCCCAACAAAGGAAGTCTTGAAAAAAGCACTCCATCATTGTATATACTCTGCTTTTTTTCTTTTTTAATAGTCGGGATAATGTCCAGAGAGGTTACAGTTAAATTTGTCACGTAGTAGGTGCCCTCTTTCCCACATGCTCTGCCTTTTTTTGGTGGGTCATAGGGCTTGAACTCTGGGCCCTGGGGAGCTGTCCCTGAGCTCTTCAGCTCAAGGCTACAGCCCTACCCTTGAGCCAACCCCCACTTCCCATTTTCTAGAGGCTAATTGGAGATAAGAGTCTTAGGTCCTTTTGTGGCTAGCTTTGAACCTTGATCCTCAGATCTCACTCTCCTGAGTAGTTAGATTATAGGTGTGAACCGCTGTGCCCAGCTCCATGTTGTGCTTTTTTTAAAAATATAATTATTGTGAGCTGGGAGTTTGGCCTAGTGGTAGAGTGCTTGCCCAGCCCCAGGACTGGCAAAAAAGAAAGTATACACACACACACACACACACACACGATTATTTTATTTCTACTTTAAAAAAAATTATCATCAAGCCAGGTGCCGTAGCTCATGTCTGTATTCCTAGCTACTCTGAGCATCAAGATTCAAAGTCAGCTGGACCACACAAGGGCCACAAAAAGACTTGAAACTCTTGTCTCCAATTAACCTCTAGAAAATAGGAAGTGGGGCTTGTCTCAAGGGTAGGGTGGTAGCCTTGAGCTGAAGAACTCAGGGACAGTGCCCAGGCTGAGATCAAGCCCTATGACCCACAAAATAATAATAATAATAATAGCATCAGTTAAGTGTATAAGAGCTACATTCTGCTTTTACTCCTGACAGTTGTGGAGGCCCTCTGATGCTTTGGTGAATGGGGTCCCGGGATTAACTAATTCTTTTGTCATTATTTCTTTAGGATGCTCGAAAAGCCTGTGCAGATGCAACTCTCTCGCAGGTAAGGACCAACTAAAACATGAAGTTATTTGCTTGGGCAGAGCCTAGTACAGTCTGGAATGGGTTTGTTCCGCCTCTCTTGTGCAGTGAAGTGTAAAACCACTGCCAGGACTTTTATTCTGGAGTCATTTTGATGATAGGTATATAGACTAATGGGCTTTTCAGATGACAAGAATTTATCTAGTCTTTAGGATTACTTCCTGAGATAGAAGAAGTAGTCTTAAGATACCATTTTTGTCTTAAAGTAGTTGACATTTTTCCACCGGTTTTGACAGCTTGACAGTTCTTC